>NW_015387163.1:129998-200017 GCF_001527695.2 Protobothrops mucrosquamatus
TCCAAATTCTCAAAATCGCCACTCTTAAGATATGAGATTTAAAAATAGAATCAACTTTCTTATCAAAGAATAAATATGCATGCCATCCAAAATATAAGTCCCAACCTTCAAGAATCAATATATCTCTATTAGTTAAATTAATCCAATCAGTAACCCATGTCAAAACCACCGCATCATAATACAATTTTAAATTTGGAGCGTATCAAAAATCAATGCAGAACAGCAGTCATTTAGTTAGAATTTTTCTAGATTTTTCCTTCAATTTTTCTATATTTTTTACAGTCTGTTACAATGTAGCAATCCACAACCGGAAGAGAAGTGAAAGTTTTCCTTTAGAACAAAGAAGCGGTTTGACCGCAGCCATTTTTTTTTTTAAGTTTCACTTTCAACTTAAACTTTACAGAAGATGTCTTTAAGAAGAGAGTTAGAGTTGAAATTTTATCCAAAAAAATCTGACGTTCCTGGTAAGCTCTGTCTATTAGAGCTTTACTCACAGTTCAAATCTTTAGCATTAGAGGTGGAAACGGCGTCTTGCTTCGTTAGAACGAAGACGTCCCGATCTATGGAGATGGCTGCGAGCTCCGGCAGAGTTCACACCTACATCTCCCCGAGAGCCCTCAGGGGAGACTAGGGAACTCTACGCCTACTCACCAGCAGCTCACCTTCTTCCCTTCGCCCGAGAAGAAGGCTGAAGCCGGCAAACAGCTGATACGCGCTGTTTTGCCGGCTTTTACATAGAACGCTGACGGGAGGCTGTCAGATTGCCTCCATCAGCCGCCGGCAGCCACCGGAAGTCCAATGGAAATCCCACTCTGAACTCATGTTTTTCAAAATAAATATTTAATTTAAATTAAGTCAACATTTCTTTTAAATAAAAATAAACTAAACACAATTATAAGGCTCAATGTATGATATATATATATGATAAATATATGAGATAATATACAATATATTGAGTGTATAGCCTCACCCAGTTCAATCCTAGGTAGTGGCAGATATTTCTCTCTTTGGGCACAATGAGTAATTGTCTGCTGCAAACCTCGCTTAGGTGTCAGGAAGGGCATCCAACCAGTAAACGCTTGAGTTCCGTTCAGTAACCCCGACTCCACCCTGATGCAAGGGTTTACAGGGTTGTTAATAATAAAATTGCAATTATCCTTCTGAATGACTATTTTGAATAAGATTATCATTCTTGAATTCTTCTGATTAAGAAAATATATTTTAAAAGCAGTGTTAATTTCCATATTTTCTCAAATCAGTTCTTACATTTAAGTAACTTCATTTTGAACTATAATGATTTTATTTGCTATTATTAAAATTAGTATGTTGCAAATCTTTAAAAAAAGTTTGCAATATTTTTAAAAAGCAGATAATAGGATTATATGTGCCATCCTCTGTCATATGTTGATTATAATACATCCCAGTATAATTTAATATCTAGTCTTTGTAATTTGTAAATCTTGCCATTTACTGATCCTGATCAATAATTGAATCATTAAAATGGATGGAGAGGTCCATGAATACATGGGAAGTAAGAAATGCAATTGCTGTTTATGTGTCCTATTTTTAACATTCAGGTGACAATGCACAAAAAGCCCTATGTGCATACTATTGCAAGAATTTAAAGCTTTCTGTACACTTAGAAGTTGGAAGAAATATGGAATTGGCACATGTTGTCATAATATTATTTATTATTAAAAAATTATACAGATGCCCATTTCTCTCCAGTTTCTCCTATATACATTCAATGTATTTGTTCAATGATTTTGAATAAGGATAGGATATGTTAATAAAAAGCAGACTGATTTGGTGGATATGCCTGAGAGGGGAAGCAAACTAGCATGTCTTTGGTAGCCAAAACCTAAAACTGGTCTATGAAACCAAAGTGCTTGATCCTAGAAATCAGGGTAAGAACACTGTGCAACCAAGTAGACAAAGAGTGACTTGATCATTGTGAAATAAGGAACAATAGATATCTTTTAAAGGACAATTAACAGAAATTTAAAGCTTAGGAGGAAGATCATATATGGAAATGACCAAAAATGGGTTACTGTGGTGTGTTTATTCAGCTTTCTGAACTAAATAAAGTATGTGAAAGTTTATTTTACTTTCTACCTCTTGCAAGCGCCCACATCATGAGTGATTGAAGAATTAGAAATGTACTCTAAATTAATCCCTCCAGGATTAAAAATTGATTAACAACTGGAAGCAACGTGTTTTTGTACAATATATGTACTTTGTAAATGTATGTACTTTTTCATATTGAATTGGTCATAAGACACTAATGCCCAGTAACAAAATACATTCTTAAATAATAAAAATGGTAAATGGTTTTCAGGGGGGGATGTGTCTATTAAGTCACATTGTATACGAAGAATTTCTCTGAATAATTGAAGTATCCCTCTCTTATTTGAGCCTTGCATGAAGTGTCATAAACTGTTCCTGGCAGTATCTCTTTTGCACATAAAGGCACTTTGCTTAGCTTTTTTCCAAGGATTGCAAATCACCTCCTTTGAACAATCTGCAGTCCTATTGTCTATTCACTTATTTAAAAAAAAGAAATAGGATGGTAGAAAATCCTTTGGAGTGATAGAAGGGAGACATGAATCAAAATAGCTAAGTTGCTTTCTAATAAATCAGTATGTTATGCCTAGTTGTGCTTAGAATGGCAGCCATCTCATAAATCGATAAGCAACCCATTGGAAGCCATTTTGTGAGAGCAACAGTTATATGCTTTAAAAATTCAAAATGCTCCAATGGACTCAGAATGTAGTGTATTCCCACAAGGAGATAGAGGCATGTGGAAAAAATGTGAGAGTAATCAGGCATTATATGCCAGTCTGAAACCATAATCAGAAGGAATTTCATTGTTATATTTCAACCAGGCCTTGACTAGGCATTAAATCACAAGTGATTATGTTTTATTTATTTATTTTTATAATTAATTATAATCTTGTTGTATTTATAGGCATTGCAATTTCCGATGAGCTCAATAAGGTAAGAATTATGTATAGCAAATTACATCAAACTATGTATCTCACAAAATAAGCATGAAAAAATAGTTTGGGGATAGTGTAGGACTATGTTCTTGCTGGAATTTACCCTAGGTAGATTACATTCTCAACTGAACATGATACTATTTCATTCATTTCATGATAGCATTACAAATTTTGGGATCACCAGGTCTGAGAAGACTCATCAACATAATCTTCCGAAAGTTGAAGGCCCATCACATCTAGAAGCATAGAAGAAATCTGTTGAAATTCAAAGTGCTACTATAAAATTTGCTGTCAGCAACATATAACAGTGATCACTCAGATAATGGTTGTGAAAAGCAATTTGACAGGATCATTGCGGATTACACATGATAGTACATATAAAATACATAAAGAATGCTATGTGATGATCATCTTTCGTAAAATAATTGTGTCAGGTCATCTAGAGCAGGGGTCTGCAACCTTGCCAACTTTAAGACTTGTGGACTTCAACTCCTAGAATTCCCCAGCCAGCCATGCTGAAGTCCACAAGTCTTAAAGTTGTCAAGGTTGCAGACCCCTAATCTAGAGAAGATCTGCTCAAGGTCCTGCCTCCTTGGTAAGTGGGACCTGGACCAGTGACAGGACCCACACTTGGGAGCAGCACATTTCTGCCCCTCTTATTACTGACATTTTGTAAGACCATAAAAACAATTTTATTCAGTCTGGCTTTCAAAGCTTAATTGGATTTCTGACTGTTTCTTATTTTATTTTATGATTTGGAGAAGCTATTGTACTTTATGTTCAATATGGTTTTATGATGCTTTATTGTATGCAATGTTTTTATGTTTTTCTGTAGCAACCAGAGTCTAGTGATATATACATTAGTGGTGAGTAGTACAGTATTTGTGTCCACAGCAGACAAGAATGCTTCAGATCCAGTATGGGTATTCTCACTCTACCCTGCTCATTAAAGAAGTGGTGCACAATAGTGGTGTTCAGACAGGAAAATAAGTACAAGTTCAGGCACATCTTTAGTAAGGAGAAATTAATATCTTGAAGGAGAGTACACTCTTACTTGCTTTGGATCCAAATACTGTACAACACTTCAGAAGAAGGAAGGAAGGAAGGAAGGAAGGAAGGAAGGAAGGAAGGAAGGAAGGAAGGAAGGAAGGAAAATCAAACAATATCTGCTTGATTTTCTAAAGAAAATTTCACAATGTCACAATGAAAAACACAATCTTGGAACTTTAGGGTTAAGATGTTTCTTTGAACTAGTCTTGAAATGCAGTTTTAATGTGTTGTAAGCCTAGGATGCTGATAAAGGTGCCAAAAAAGAGAAGAATGTGATTAGCAGCAAAGTGGATAGGCTCAATTACAATGGACCACCCTGTTGAAAAACCTAAATGATCAGGTTGGGATAAATCTACTTAGAGTAAATCTATTTATGTGAATTATATGATTGCCAAGACCAACACCAACTAAATGGCACATAATCACAGAATAATTTTAGCTATCTAGAAATGCTGTTATCTTTTTCTTTAAGGTGGGTATTATATTGTAGTCCACCTGTTCTGGCGTCTTCCAAATTCCTTTATGTATGTTGTATCATTCTATAAAATATAATTATGTTTGAATTGCTTGTGTTTATTCCTTTGTTTTTCCATACTGTTGCAAATAAGTAGTAATAAATAAGTTTTTCTCTAATAGGAAACAGCAACCTTTAATACTTCACTTCTTCGGCCTCGGGTAGTTGGAGAATGGATAGGACGTCAAGAAAATGATGCAGATCCACTGGCTGATGAAATGTTGCAGCCTCCAGTACCAAGAAGCAAAATTGAACAGTGGGACAGTGAAGATAGTAGCAGTCCTGGAGGAAGGTACATTTTCCAGCTACTGTGAATAATTTGGAGATAGTTGTCTCCCATGTCATATGCAATTACAACAGGTTAATTTTATTAGATTTTGCTGTAAAAGAAGATTTTCTCATGATGAATACTTTGTCTAAGATAGAGATACAGAATGGGAACATAGCAGACATTGACATGGACCTTCTATTCATTTCTTGAGTATACTTTCATATATCTTTATAAGAACGTATGCAGATAATAGAAAACAGAAAAATAAGACTTGATTAAAGTCAGAAATTAGTGTGTTGTCCACGTCATATCTGGGTCATCCTCTTATCTCATAGGCCACCTGTGGCTTTCCTGTCTCCATTGTTCAGCTTTAGATACCTTAACTATTTATTTGTCAGTAGGATTAACATTGATAAGCTTAATGGTGGGAAAGAAGTTGCCCTTTCTTATGATGATAATTTATCAATCTTAATAGGAATGATGGGGGGAATGGATGTAGAAGTAAACATTTGTCAAGTTCTCATCAGAATTACTATTATTTGATCCTATTTTAATCATCAGGAGAAAAAGAAAAGAAGTTTCTCTTCACACTATCGAATAGGGTTTTGAAAGCCAGGATCATGTGTCTAATCTTGACACAGTTCCATTGGCAAAGATTCTTCTGTCTCTGCTAGGATGAAAAGCATCCTCCCATTTATAACTTAGTTGGATATCCAATTGTATATTCATATGCATTTTCATGAACTATAAAACACTATTGCACTATATGTTTCATTTGAAGATAATTAGGTGCAAGTCCAGTAAACCAAACCTAGGTGAATGAGCTGAGTTTCAAAATAGGCCTGAAAAAAATTAAAGGGTCAGGGAATCAGAAAGCAGGTGTCAAGGCATGGGCTGACCAAGAATGAGAATGAAAACAATAGTTACTATTTGAGAACAATTATATATCAAACAAGAAAATATAAAACCACAGGACTTTTAAAACAATGTGGATAACTTCCTGACAGTTAGAACAATTAACCAGTGGAACAACCTACCTCCAGAAGCGGTGAATGCTCCAACACTGGAAGTTTTTAAGAAGAGACTGGACAGCCATTTGTCTGAAATGGTATAGGATTTCTTGCCTGAGCAGGGGGCTGGACTAGATGACCTCCAAGGTCCCTTCCAACTTTATTATTATTATTATTATTATTATTATTATTATTATTATTATTATCATCATCATCATCATCATCATCATCATCATCATCATTATTATTATTATTATTATTATTATTATTATTATTATTATATTTTAATTCAAGGGATTAAATACATATACAGGGTATACCAAAACATGGTTGCCATAGGCAATTATTATATAAATTACATTAAATATTCATATTGCTTGCCATTTTCTTCTAAACACTTTCTTACTCATTTGAACATTTCTAAGTACAGTACTATTGTTTCTGAAAAGTATTAATTAATAAAATATTGTTATTGGCTTAAAGGGCCTGAGTGTTGATATACCCTGTACTATATATGTACTTGCAGGTCTTTTCTCTCTCTCTTCCCCTTTTTCTTTCTTCTTCTTTTTTTGTTTCTTGGGAAATGTCTTTGTTTCACATATAGGCCTCAATTATGTCCACTGCAGTGATCAAGACTTTATAATATAGGGTTCAGAACTGATAAATGGTAAAGACAATTTTAGTCCTCCTACTTGAATTTCCTCTGTTTATCCAGAAGGCCTTGGATATAAATTTTTACTCAGCTGAATTCTACACAATTAGGGATGTTGGCCTAGCATGCTTCTGACTCATGTGAATATATGTTACTATATTCAGCTGAACACAATTACATTTTTACTATCCATCTTATAAGTAAATAATGGTAGGCCAAAAGAAGGGTCCAACATTTTGTCTGCCATGATGATTTGATTGGGATCTCTGATGAAGACATCTTCCTATCCCCTAAACAGCTATCAGAGTTAACATTATCTTTCTTCTGAACTGAGCTTGTGTTTTCCAGTGATAGGCTTCTTCTTTGTGATGCCAGCTGTATACATAATACACTTCCGAGATAAGATAAGATAACCTTTATTGTCATTTTTTTGATGTGGGCACAACGGCACACATCAAAAATGAAATTTAGTTGCCCGCTCTCAAAGTGAAACACATACATGACACACACCTAAACATACTATGTACAACATATGTATAGACTCACACTCCTACATATATATAGCAAATAAATATATGTATATAATGAAGTAAACTCCATATGTGTTTTATCTTACATGGTCTAGAATGACTTATTTTACTCTAATTATTATTATAATGCTACATCTTTATCCTGTTTATTCTGAAATCAAAAGGACTTAATTATGTGATGATTTATTTATTTAATCAAATATATAGGTTGTCTTGCCCAAACAGCTGTTATTAATGAGACTAATAGATTAACTAACAATTATTTCTAGTTTAAAGATGAAACCGAAGACTAAAGGACTGAAACATCAGCAGCAACAACATAAAAAATTGTTGGCTGCTATGCTTTCACAAGATTCATTTGATTCTCTACCCAGCACAACCCCTTCAGTAACAGAAGAAGATATTGATAATGAAGATGATGCCATGGAACTGCTGGGTAATTACAAAACTTAATTCATTTAAAGTGTCCTTAGTTGATTATAACATTAGCATTTACAGGACTCTCTGAGTGGTTTACAGAGTCAGCATATTACCCCCAACAATCTGGGTCCTCATTTTACCAACCTTGAAAGGATGGAAGTCTAAGTTAACCTTGAGCTGATCAAGATCGAACTGCTGGTGTGTGGGTAAGATAGCTCGCAATACTGCATTCTAACCACTGGGCCACCATGACACTTATCCTTATGAGACTCAGTTTGGAATCTGAAGTCCGGTTCCCAAGTGCGTACTTAGGTATTATATGCTTAGTTTAAAAATTGCTACTGTCAAGGTTTTTTTTAAAGCATGTAAATTTTATACAAATTAACCTTCTCTCTCTCTCTCTCTCTCTCTCTCTCTCTCTCTGTGTGTGTGTGTGTGTGTGTGTGTGTGTGTGTGTGAGAGAGAGAGAGAGAGACAGAGACAGACAGAGACAGAGACAGAGACAGAGAGTTGTTTGTATATACAATCAGTAGCTAGAGGTTGGAACTGGAGTTGTAGTGGCAGTTAATCCATTACCGGGCATCATTTCTTTGTCATTTGAAATTACAAGCAAGATTGATTGTGTTCTGAAATTATTCTTAAATTAGGCACAACATGAATTTAAAAATATACCCTGAAATTCTCATGAGTATTCCAGATAATATCAAATGTTATTTTCTATCTCTGTCTCTTAATTCTTCAATAGTGATAAATGTCTAGTGCGTTGCATTCATTCACTGTCACCAGATTTTCTTCTTAGAACAATTTGATATGTAGGGGGATGTGTTTACTTATTTCTGTGAGAATAATGATTTAGAGTTATTGTTTTGAATCTCAGAGTCAAAAAAGAACTATATGTTTTAATTTTCTAAAATATGAGGGACTATTTCACATTAATGTGTAAGCTTGAAAGGTGTACCTTAATGAAGAAAACTTAAAATGTCTATACGTCAATGTGGATTTCCCCCCCTTTCTTTCACAATAAATGGTTAGGAAATTATCAATTTTTGCACAGTTTCATCATTTTTGTAGTTTCATGTAGGCTTTACTAATATGCATATTTATTCAAATTATTTCTTTTCACACTGTTGGCCATTCTCCTACCCTTGCTGCTATTCAAAGAACACAGTCCTCTGGCAGCTTTTTAAAAGTCATACTCTATTAACTCGTAATTACTTAAATGAACGTGTATCTTTTCTCCTTTTCTTATGATTGTGTGTACTTTTTCATGAATTTAACTAACCTATCTTATACAATTATTAAAGACATTAAATATCTTAATACAAATTTAAGATAATTCTCATAACAAAAGTGGAAAAAGCCATAGCTGTCTTATTCCAAGTCAGATTTGTCATCCTAATTGTTGTCTAACTTTGGTACATTTACATTATCTTAGGTAATTTGTGAGCCAATAGGAACTACTAGATGATTCAGGAAATCATGGTTCTTTGCTCTGTTTTCCTTATATTGTCTATCATGATGACATGATTACAAAAAGTCTCATTTCAGAAACCCTTTACTGTAGCCCCTGGAGCCACTCCAAACTGCCAATGTTCTACAGCATGGTTTTTCTAGCCTCACCTGTGTTTAAATATTTATTTATTTCTCGGGGTGTAGATGCTGAAATCAACAGATTTATGAGCAGCTTGTTAACTATACTGTACTCTCCCAACCACACAATTTCTTACTCCATTATATGCAGAAGGAATATTTAAAATAATTTTTAATAATATAGAACTGCTGATTCAATTAGTTGTGTACTAACTAATAAGTGGATATTATTATGAAAAATGCTACTAGCAAGAGAGCATTGAGCTGAAATATTGCTGACATCAGTTCCATTTTCTTTCCATTCTTTATCGGTAGACCAAGATTTGGTTGCATCCAATAAGCTGAAAATAGAGTTATGTGTCTGGGTTTTCACAAAGCAGGCAGTAAAACATGGCAGTAACAGAATTTAGTCTACTACAAATCTCTGTTTTAATTTTATGATATCTAGACTGCTGCTAAGATTTTACATAAATTTTAGAGCTTTCGTTAAATTGCCTAAACATTGTCTTCATGTTATATTAGTTTCAGTGCATCTTCTTCACTGTCTTTCAGATATTCTTCCAATGCTCTTTTTTCTTCTTCAGCTGTCTGGTGTACTCACAAGTACATTCCAGTCATTACATATCATGTAATTCATCCATCATGTCCTTCATCCATGCAGCAGTGTTGACAGACTCTACTCACCAGACTGTCTGGTGTACTCACAAGTCTGTCAACACTGCTGCATAGATAAAGGACATGATATCTAATGACTGGAATTGTCCAGGTGTTAATTGAGTTGATAATATGTCCACCACTGAGATTGGACTTTAAGATCTTTGCTATCATGATATATTAAGTTCTAACCTTCTTCTTGACTTTAGCCTGAAAGATGCCAGGGTATTTGTATCGATCATCATCCAGACTCTTAATGTTATTTCCAAAGGGCAGCTTGATTCCTTCAGTTTTCACAAGATTTCCCGTGTAATAATGAGGACGGCACATTTGCCTTGTCCAAACTCCATTGCAATATCTTGGCTGTATATACAGACAGTATTGAGCAAGGATTCTGTTTCAGATGGTATTTTTCCTTATAGTTTCAGATTGTTAACCAATTTTCAATTTCACTTCCTTGCAATATGTTATTAAACTGCAGGCAATGAGCGGGTGTAGACCAGTCATATGTTTTATTATTATTTATATAATTTTCCCCAATTCATTTTTTGCCATTATAAGTTTTTTCTTATACTCAGCTTTCTCTAGTACAGTGGTTCTCAACCTTTTTAATGCCGCGACCCCAACCGGTTGTAAGTCGAGGACTAAACCGGTCATAAGTCGAGGACTAAACCGGTCGTAAGTCGAGGACTACCCAACCGGTCGTAAGTCAAGGACTTTCCCTGCCCAGGAGCGCCGCGCATGCGTGGTTCCGCCCCCTGCACTGGCCGAGGCGTAGCTGGCAAGCGGCAGAGACGGAGCAGGCCGACCACCAGCTGGCCCATCCCAAGGGAGGTAAGGCACCCACGGGAAAAGGGGGAAAAATGGTGGACAAAAAAAATGGCGGACAAAAAAAATGGCGGACAGCCTTGCTTGGCGACCCCCGTGAAATGGTCGATCGATCCCAAATGGGGTCCCGACCCACAGGTTGAGAACCACTGCTCTAGTATGTGAAGTTGCTTGTATACTTGTCATAATATGTAATTTTTAAAATTTTGTTACAAAAAATACAGGTAGCCCAAAATTTTTGTTACTAAGCAAGAAAGTTGTTAAGTGAGTTAAGTGAGCTCATTTTATGACCTTTTTGCCACAGTTGTTAACGCGAATCAATGCAATGTATGGGTGTGTTTTTAGAACAGGCCCGTTATTTAATTTGATTTTAGAACTGCCTATATTTATCATGGTTTTTATTATCGCCTGTTCACCGCCCTGAGTCCCGTAAGGGAGATAGGGCGGTATATAAATTCAATAAATAAATAAATAAATAAATAAATAAATTTGTTAAGTAAATCATGCGGTTGTTAAGTGAATCTTGCTTTCCCCATTGACTTTGCTTGTCCAAAACAAGCTGAAAAAGTTGCAACTGGTGATCACATGACTCTGGGACAGTGCAACTATCATAAATACATGCCAATTGCCAAGCGCCTGAGGATTGCTCACTACTTGTGGACTGTGGACAAAATAGACTTTGGTGGATCACATTTATTCATTCCCATTTGTTTGAGTCCTGAGAAAATATTTCAGAAACATTGGTTTCAGGAAGGGATGCCTTGGTATGTGTTTAGAGGATTGCCAGCAGAGTTAATACAACATATCTTTTCATGAAGGTGGGATAAAACTAATACAATTATGTATTATGACACCTAAGTTTTAGCAACATTGGTTCTGCTTTTCTTTTAAATGGTTTAAAACTCTCTGTACCAACCTTATTTTTAATAGGTTTGTAAATACATCCAGAGTCTGCTTATGGTTGTCATATGTTATGACTTTAATTAGTGTTTTATAATTAACTTTAGCAATTGCAGAATTTCAGGCATATTCCAAAGTTAGATTTACCATGACATATTTATTCTGCTCTTCTTTGCACAGTGTGCAAACACTTACTGAAGGGCAGAAACTATAATCCATGTAAAAATACAAAACTTTCTTCTTGTATCTTTAATAGAATAAAAGGGGCATAGTAGTTAAAATATTGAACTAAAATAGGGAAGATCAGGCTTAATTTCAAATCCTCAGTAACCTATCAGGTACAGGTAGTTCTTGCTTAATGACTTACTGATTTAGAACTATTTGAAGTTATGACGGCTTCTCTGTCAATCCCAACCCTCTCCCTCACTGTAATCACATAACCACATGTCAGACACGGCTACTTTATGACCATGCTTTATATACATGTGGTTGCAATTTGGGATTTTTTGGCTGTTTCTGCCATTTTTGGCTGGTTTCTGTAAGAAACACCCATTCAAATCAGTGGGTTTGCTTAACAACTGAGGTGTTCACTTAATGACTGCCATGAAAAAGGCCAGAAAATCATTTTCAGTCATATGGGTGCCTTGACTTACAACCATAATGACTTATGACTATAGTTCTGGGCTCAGTTATACTCATAATTCAAGGACTACATGGATTTGTAATTGTTTTTGAAATAACTGTATTGTAGAAGATTAATGTGAAAATACAGTTTAGTGAGGAGAAAAAAGTAGTGGTGATAGAGGATTTGAATCAGTAGAACTGATAGTGATGTAAGATTTTAATTATCCAAACATATGTTGGAAGACAAACTCTGTCTAGGATAATTTTTCCCAAAATTCATAATTTATTAGTTAACATATTTCTCCTTGGAGAGGATGAAGGAAGACACAACATGATCAGTCATTCTTCATGCAGTCTGATTAGGAATATTTAGTAGAGGGAGCAGGGGAAACTTAGTGGAGAATGAATATAAAAGCCTAATATTATTACTGAAGGGAAACTCCTATTTTAGCTCAGTCTTCTATGAAAAGTTGGATATTTATTCTAAGAAATTATTAAGGGGAAAGAATAAATCTGGAGATTGATGGTTACATACTATAATCATGGAATATCTATTTACTTTGAATAAGTTCACATCTCCAGAGTCAAACGAATTGCATTTAAGATAATGAAGAAATTTGGAAATAGTCTAATTGAATCTTTATATATTATCTATGTAATATATGGTGAAATGTCAGATAATAGGAGGAGGACATTAATGTTCTTTTCATCAAAAAGGGAATAAAGGAGGATCTAAGGAAATGCAAACTGGTCAGTCGGTTATTAATATTTGGGAAGATTACACACTAAGACCCTAGAACAATTTATTTTCAAGCATTATTAAAACAGTATGATTATCGTAAGTCAGCAAGAATTTGTTCAAAAACATTTTAACCAGATGAATTTTATTTTTTGATTAGGCAGTTTCCTTATTAGATTATAGAAGTGCATTAGATGCAATATATCTTTACTTAAAATATTTGATTAAGCAATATATGGCATTTTGATCAGCAAATTAATTAACTGTGGTTTGTACCGAAGGGCATAAATCACTTGCTTGAAAGTTGTGCTCAAAAATGTTCATTGGTAGAGTAGAATATTAAGTGAAGTTTCTCAGTGGTTCCTGTACACATCAACATTTTTTAATATAACTTGGTTGAAGAGATGGAGGGAATGCTTCTCAAATTTGCAGATGATACAACATGGGAAATATTCAAACAGTGGCAGTGGTCAGAGTACTAAATACTGTGAAAGAGGTTGAAGGAGCTAGAAAGAGAAGAAAAGGTTGAAGGCAGACAGTCTTTAGGATATGAACTAATGTTACTTAGAAGGTCAGCACTTGTTCTCGGTTATTCCAAAATGCAAGACAGAATAATGCACTTCCTACATTACGTGATTTATTAAAATGCATATTTTATTGTTACTCTTGAAAAAAAAGTCCCAGTGAAATAACAATATTTTACAAGATCATATGACAAAAGCAACAATTTAAATAATTTAACAACTCTAACTCTCAAGTGATAGATAGCTTGTGCCTTTTAGGGTCAACTATCAACAATAAAGAAACAAGGAGACAAGAAATACTTGCAGGTTAGCATTTGGTAGACTAGTGAGGAAGGCCTTGGAAAACATATTCAGAAGCTGTGATGTGTCTAAACCAACAAAGATCATAATCGTGCAATCATGTTCCCTTGATAATTTGTGGAAGTGAAAATTGGATTTTGAAGTAGGATAGAAAGAACTGGTTCTTCAGTTGAAGCCTTACCTAGAACAGGGGGCAGTGAAGAGAGTTACTTATGCCCTGTGTGAATTTTTGTGATTTGCTTTATATGAGTCTGCCTTGAAGGCCATCCAGAAAAACAGCCCAAAAGGGATCTCCACTTCAAGAACAACTTGCTTCTTGAGATGATAGCTTTTATTCTCATGGACTTCCTGAAGCATTGCATTGAGTGCACCTACTGCTTTTGTACACATTTAATTTATTTTTTCTTCTGTTGAATTGTGTCTACTTCTAGGTAATTTATCATTCATGCAAAATATAAATAACATGGCATAATTATAATAAATTCCCAGAATTCTGTGTTAGGGTAGCCAACAGGCAGAAGAACTGAGAGCTATAATCCAAATATAATTGAAGGTCATAGGCTGTCTAATATTTCTTCTCAATATCTTTGATATCTATAAGGCCTTTGCTAGACTATTTTCACTGCTCTCATTCTGAGTTTTTTGCTATTTTTAGCTCCCATCATCTTAAACTATCTTTTGCCATTTTTCCATCAAACACATTGCAGACTTTTGCTTAATATGCAAACAGTTTCTATATAATGAATATTATAAGGAGAATGATTTACACTGAATGATGTGATTTATTAAATATTAACATTAGCTAGGTTGAACAGAATGCAGAATCCTTTTATTATGTGGTTTTCAGTCAGTTTGTCCTCTCCAATTGAGAATGACAATAAAGGGTAAATTTTCCCCAAGCAAATAATGAGAGAGAAAAAATATGCTTACTCCTCCCTGAAGCCCAGCACTTCTCAGATGTTTCTCTAATTCCACAGTGAATATATAAGTTCTGGCACTTATTAATCATTAGACAATCTGCTGCTACTTCTGAAAAATCCTTCTGGAGCAGAACTTTTTCAAAATGAATGGGGGCTGAGCCAATGCAGCACTTTGAAGATCAGGATTTTAATAAGGCAGATTCTGTAATAGCACTGGAAAGATTGTTTCCCATTACCTTAATGGGGCTTTTGGCTGTAGTTGGTTCAGATATGTTTACATTTCCAAACAAGCCCTATTTCAAAAAGCTTATGTTGGCTCCGTTTGGGAGCACTCCCTGCAAATAAATGGAGTTCATTTTCTATAATACTGCAGTGATTCATGTTGGATAAAAAAATGTCAAAATAATATTTTTGCCTTAAATTGAATTCCCAGGTGTCCAGATCTATAAATGAGGCTTTACTGAGATAATTCCCATTATCCCTACTGTTGTGCATAATCCAGAGATTATTAAACAACAGTAAGATTCATTAGGATGTACTTAAATATCTTTTCTGAGATAAGCATTTATTTTCCCTCTTTATCTAATTAAACTATAAGCATTAGCTACTTGGGGAGGTTTCCTCTCATCCCTTAATATTTTCAGAAAAATGGTATTTACTTTATAGTGTTTGTTCATTCTTTATAATAGGATGAAAAGACTCTAATTGTTTTGGAGATTTCATTTTATTTTCCTCTCAAACATGGCACAATCTCCTTTGCTTGAGTTTAGAACAGACATTGTTCATAGTCCAATTCACTTTGGGGAAAGGAAGAGTCTAGAAGAGTTGCAGAGCAATTAATACAGGAATTCAGCTTTGATGCTTATTTCAGATAGAAGAAAAATGGCAAATTACTTCCCATTTGGTATTAGAGGTTTATATTCAGGAGATGCGTCTGAACATATGCAGAAAACTAAGTGGCTTCTAATTAAGTAAAAGAAACTGCCTTTAAAGAGAAAAGAAAATATTCACAATATATTTTTTTTATGCAGATCATGGATTTAATCCAACAAACAGATATTCATTATGTTTGAGGGAAACATTGAATTTATTAAGATAGAAAGCCTCACTTTTAGCTAAACTATATATTTAGAGAGAGAAAAACAGGAACTTATATTTGTCTCCTAAAAGTAGACTTTGTCAATGAAGAATAGGCCAGAAGAGAAACAGACCCAGGAAACTACATGAAAACCTTCACAATTACTTTTTGACTTTTGCAATAGTGGTCAAACACCAGTAGATGCAAGGAGAGGCTGCCATCTCCAACAGATGGCTTTGGTATTCTTATTTCTGCCAGTGAAAATGATTGATTTCTGGTGAATACAGAATACAGAACAAGCGCTAGAGAAAAGTTAAGACCATCATCTTTGGAACTGAAGATCCTTATACTATTCATTTATTTTTACTGACTGTCCATAAATGTGGTTATATTGAATTAAATTTATTAAACTGACCCAGATATATACTTCACATCAAGTATATAACAGGTTGATGCAGACCTACATCAATTAATAGAGGAAATCAGCTGAGTGTCACATCTCCTTACATCTTCCAGCTTTAATCCAAAGCATATCACACAATCCATCCTGCACAATTAAGCCTACAATATAACCATATCTATTTAGATCTGAGACACACAAAAGATAAATCCAGCATTTATGTAACTTTAATATCTACCCAGTGAACTAAATGAATAACTAACTGTATCAGTAAAACTATGTAGTTACCCAGAAATATTGTACAAGACATAAGTCTGCTTGTTGTCATTATAGCTGTCAATTTCCAGCTAATACCACTCAAATACTCCTCCTTCCTTCTCTGGCTTATGCTGAGCCACCTAACTGAAAACTATAGAAATAACTGATTGTGCTGTAAAGTTACAAATACAGAAATCACTTCTGCCCCCATATTCTCAACAATATTATGGGAATATACATTTGTTTCTCCTCTGATGTAAAGTATGCCATCTTCAATCAACAATGTTCCATTATACTTTACAGTAGACATATTGGCAAAAATACAAAATAACAAAATCTCACATTAGAGATGGCTGTATCCTGAAAGCAGTAGAGGTTTTTTTTTTTTAAAACCTGCAAGACATTCACCAAAAGAACAAATACTTGAGAAGAGGAATTAGAAAAACTGATTGAATATTGAAATGGAAGAACAGAAATTAACCAGAAGATTCAATACACTTTTCATAGTTCAGATGTGGACTAAGACAGGGTCCCCAACCCCAGTCCGTGGACCAGTACCCCGGCATGCCAGCAACTGGTCCGCACAAACAAGCAAAGCCTGCATCCGCGAGATGCAGGCAGCAGACAAAACCACACACCCTCCGGTCCACAGAAAAACGTCTCTCCACGGAACCAGTCCCTGGTGCCCAAAAGGTTGGGGAACCTCTGGACTAAGACACCCTGAAATATTAAAGACATTAGTTATTTAAGGCTGAAAGCTTAAGGTCAAATATTACAATTGTTTCATGTTTGATCATCCCTAAAGTAAGTGGTTTTTCTCATTCCCATTTCCTTTGCCTTCAGACCATGAGATAAATTTAAGCTTTCTAAGGGCTATAAATCTTATGAGATAAGAGAGTTCTTAAGCATTGTGGACTACAGAATTCTTTATTGATTTTGCTGCATCAGACTGACAAGAACACATACCATGACTTTATTTATGATAGCTCTGTAAGCTGTTTTGCTTCTCTTTGACCTGACCCCAAAACAATTCTGTTTGTTCTCACTACTTCCCCCAACAGCGTGTACTTATAAAATCTTTATCTTCAGCATTTATTTCTGTGAGACATGGATAAGACATTTTTGATATGGTAAAACTGATTGACATTAAATGTACCACAAATTTCCCTCTATCACACCATCCCTCCCTCCCTCCCTCCCTTCCTCCTTCCTTCCTTCCTTCCTTCCTTCCTTCCTTTCTTCCTTCCTTCCTTCCTTTTCCTTTCCTCCGACTCCCTAAGACTAGCACAACTATGTCTTTGGGAACTTTGATACAGAAGCCTTATTTCTGTCTAGCTGTTGCCACTTGAGGGCACTAATGTGTTTTCTTATGGATTCAGATAGTATCAAAAAAAAAATGTAGAAAGCTTTAATATAAACGTTTATATGCAGGAGATAAAAAGTGACATATAATCTGTGGCTACAAAGATGAATTCGATTTTATTAAAAAAATACTTTCCAAACATTGAGAAAATAACCAAAGAATTGATTATTTCATATTTTACCAGAGATTAATATAATTAATTATGTACAATTGATTGCAATCGACATATTAAAAAGTGTTTTTTCTTAAAAGAAAAGTTGACCGCAATAAAAAGAATAAACTATAGAAATTCAAAACAATTGAATAATTGAAATGAAATGTATTGAAAGACACCAAGACAAGCATTTCCATTCCATTAAAAACAAACAACAGTGAAAAATCTCACAACTGATAAATGTTTTCAGTTGCAGATTTTATTAAGATAATAAAATACCATAAAAAAGGCTATGTAGACACCACCTGATATCAAGAAATAGCTCTTTATTGTAGGTCTAAATAGGCTCCTGTAATGTTAATTATAACTAATGTTATAGTTATCTTGTAATGTTAATTAATCTTGATTTTTCTATTGTATTTGACTTCTATATCTGATAACAGCAAGACTCATCCTGGTTTCTAAATTATGCTTTATTAACTACATGGAAACATTCACAACTATATTTCCATATTTTTTTGTATTTTTGTCATTTATATTTATTACATTAAATACTGATCAACTCTCATTGACTCTGGATATTCATATCCCTATTTCCAGTTAATTTATTCTTTGCATTAGATAAATGTCATCAGTGTCACTTGTGCTTTTTTGCTAACTTTGGTGAGGGGGAATAAAATGTTGAAATTAAATAATTAAAATTTGGGTTCCAGATTTGTGAAATAGCCAAAGTGAGAGTTGCCACTCTTTATGCTTCCATGGGACTCTGCAATACTTAGAATGCTCAATTTGAGAACTTATAGTCAGAATTTTAAAGTAGATTCTGAATTATCCCTACACAATCCACCAATACATTTAGAACTATTTTTTCTTTATAATTCAGTGTTCATTATAAAATTATTTTCAATCTGGACCCTTAAAGGCTGTTTGAGATTCAGGCAGTCCTCAACTTATAACCATTTGTTAGCAATCATTCAAAGTTACAACAACACTGAAGAAAGTGACTTACTATTGGTCCTCACACTTACAACTGTTGTAATATCCCCACAGTCATGGGTCCCAACTCCCTGAACAACCAACTTGCTTAGCAGTGAAAATTCTGGTCCCAATTATGGTTGTAAGTCAAGGACTATCTTAAGGTATAGGAGTGTGCTGTTCAATTTACTTTTAAAAACATGTCCATATCATCTAGCATTTAGTATTTCATACTAAAATATTATGGTGTGCATTTTAGCCAATCTCCAGTATTTTATTTTATTTTATTTATTTTTTTATTTCCTACCTTTATTATTTTTATAAATTACTCAAGATAGCGAACATATCCAACCCACCTTCCTCTCCTATTTTCCCCCACAACTCTGTGAGGTAAATTGGACTGCGGTATGAATTGAAAATGTTAAAGCGTTTAAGAATTTATCTAAATGGGGCAATATTATAGTTACAAATCATTTGATTTGCCATATTTTATCATTTTAAGTGGAAAACTATATGTATATTTCCAAAAGATTTGACATATTTTATCATTTTAAGTGGAAAACTATATGTATATTTCCAAAAGATTACTTGGCAAATTGGCAAAGCCTGATTCTGGGTGAACCTGGTTATTTAAACTATGAGGACATGAAAAATTTACTATGGCAAATTTGATTTACACTGTAAATACTTCCAGTTTACTTAGATATATTTTTTAAAAAATACAATGAAAGAAATGAATTCAGTAATTTACAGTTTTAGTTCATTGACAACAATTTCTTAATATATATATTACACCTGGATATATGTTATGGAAGAAATGTATTGAAGAAAAATAGGTTGAATAAAAGGCTGCACACTTACACCTATCTACTGTAGATTGGTTTTCAAAACTGAATACTTTAGAGAAAAGATTTTCTAATCTGACAGGATAATACTCTGTGTTTCTAAAAATATACTGTATTTTTCAGTGTTTTTGCCTCCTATAATCTTTTGTTGAAAGCTATGATGCAGGTTTAGACTTTTCTCATGAAATTTAAATCTTATTGAAATATGTTTGAGATTGATATCCCAAGATTTGCTGAGTGAAGATAATATATTCTCCACATAAAGCTTCCATATCAGAAATAGTTTCTTATTCTGTTTTGAAGAATTGGCAGAGCAAAGGAAAAGATACAGACTTTATGTTTTAAATCTTAGCCTACATTATAAGAATATATAAATGTATAGAACATTTTAAATAGATTATGCAAATTCAACTCATAAAAAATTCATAAAGACATATATTACCAACGCCTATTTTAAGAGAGCTGATCAAAGAGCTAATTTCTTAATCAAGCATCAGCCTCCAAATACTTAAATGGAATTTCTTATTAGTCCATGCATCTCTGATTATTTGCTGTAATTGTGAATTTCATTTGAGTATACACAGAGTTCTTTTTGTCTAAATTAAAGAGAATCACAGCAGGAATTACTATTTTGATTTTGTTCATATTCTATCTATCATTCTACAAGCAGAAAAAAGCTGGTTTTTTTTTTACTTTTTAAAATGCTTCTTGTAGTTTTTTGTCTCTAGACTTAAAGATCAATCTCTTGTTGCTTCTTTAATCTCAAGTGGTTAAAATATAGATTGGATCTATGGAAGTTTATTCTCTCAACTGAGCTTGATGTTTATCTTGTCTACACACACACTACAAACTGGGCTACTTGAAGGATGAGAATTCCTTGGTTATCTTTATTCCACATTATCTTTGCAATCCTAAGAAGAATGGGAAGGTTACCGAAATGAAGGATCTTCAAATGCTCCCCTGACCTCTCCTCCCAAACTGCACTGTTTACTTGCTCTCCAGAATCTGACTTTCTTGCATTCTTCCTTGTTCATCAAGGTCAGCAGGAAGCAACTGTCAGATCACACTCAGTGGGCAACCAGTGTCATTCAGCAGCATAGTGTGTGATCTGTGGCAATCAGGAAACACCCAGTCAGCAATTTCTTCCCTTTCTTTCTTTTGTCCAGATTCCACATTTGTTTTACTACGAGAATTTCTATAATGATTTTTATAATGATTATATTGGATTATATTATTTAAGTGCTTAACTGTACTTTTATTAAAAAAAAATACATTTCCTTTACAGAAGATCTTGATGATTTAAGAATGGAAGGAGTAACCGGTGTGGTGTCTACTGGAAGCAAATTTAACCAAACTCGAAGTTCACATACAGCTGAACCACAAGCCAAAGTCACCCTGAACATCTGTGCAAGATGTGCCAGGTAAATATTAGACAGGCATTGTATGGAATTTACAGCACTACCTGCTGGGTCTGGAAAAGAAAAAGATTCACTTTGGTCTTAGCTATTCTTCTTCTTTATTAAACTTATATGCTGCTCACCTCGTATAGGCACAGAAACTATCCATTTATTTGAGGCTTCATTGGATCTGAGGATACAGAAGGTTTAGAAGGAAGAGCTTTAATCTGAATGAGATGAAGTCATTTGGAATGATGTGTTTTACTTTTCATACTATTGTTACCGTTTCCTACTATTGCTGTTGAATGTATAGGTAGTCCTCATTTAGCAATGGTTTGCAGTCATGATGGTGATGCAAAAAGTGGTTTTGCAACCAATACCCGCATTTACAACCTTTACATCATCTCTCTCTCTCTCTCTCAGTCAGGTGTTTGCCATTGCAGTAACATTGTATGCTTTTTCCTGTGTAAATCGTGAGCAAAGTCACTTACCAATCACTTTGCTTACTCTCTGAATTGCTAGTTGCTAAATGAGGACTACCTGTATTTAACATAGAGATAGAATTTGTGGCCTTATTTTTACAATATTCACACTAAAAGCATAGCAAATTGTTACAAGACAACCTTACATCACAGCTTGGAATTATTTTCATTTTCGGCCTTTAACTTGGATTAACTTGCATTCCATGGCTCTTTGAGGATGATCTAAAGTATATGCAGGCTCAGAAATACACCTGTGTAAATGAAGATTTGGTTGCATGGATATCTTCTGGGAGTTCATGAAGTTGCCTTATAAATACTGCATAATCCTAAATCTTTGGAAAGATCAAATCAGAATGAAACTTTCCTGGTTTTGGCAGCTGGAATTCATTTTTTCCATATGTTGTGTGACAGCCAAAATTTGGAGCACCGAAATCAACTGAAAAGGTAACATTACGCATCCTTTGATTTCTTTTTTCCAAACTTCATTTTCAAGCTGGGCTTTTCATCATCAACATTAGCCAACTCTGTTGGTAAGTGGTGGAAATGATAAAAACATTACAGGGTAATGGTAAGTAGTCTTTACCAACTTCTTGTTATTTCCTGTCAATATGATACAAATATTACAAAGTAATTGTTAAAGAGATTAGTGTACACTTTTTTGACAACTTGGTGCTCTCCTATATCATTTGCATTTCACAAACAAAGCTAAATCATCAATTCCAATTAGTAACAACAGAAAGATTGTTCTAGTTATATAAGTCATATTTAATAATAATAACAACAACAATAACAACAACAATAATGTCGGAAAGGACCTTGGAGGTCTTCTAGTCCAACCCCTGCTCAAGCTGGAAACCCTATACCATTTCAGACAAATGCTTGTCCAATCTCTTCTTAAAAACTTCGAGTGTTGGAGCATTCACAACTTCTGGAGGCAGGTTGTTCCACTGGTTAATTGTTCTAACAGGAAATTTCTAGGTTGCTTCTCTCTTTTATTAGTTTCCATCTGTTGCTTCTTGTCTTGCCTTCAGGTGCTTTGGAGAATAGCTTGACTCCCTCTTCTTTGTGGCAACCCCTGAAATATTGGAACACTACTATCATGTCACCCCTTGTCCTTCTCTTCATTAAAATAGACATACCCAATTCCAGCAACTGTCCCTTATATGTTTTAGCCTCCAGTCCCCTAATTATCTTTGTTGCTCTTTTCTGTACTCTTTCTGGAATCTCAACATCTTTTTTACATCACGGTGACCAAAACTGGATGCAATATTCCAGTGTGGCCTTACCAAAGTATTATAAAGTGGTATTAACACTTCACATGATCTTAATTCTATCCTTCTGTTAACGCAGCCTAGCAGTGTGTTGGGTTTTTTGGCAGCTGTAGCACGCTTCTGGCTCATATTTAAGTGATTGTCCAATATTTTAATTAAAAGACATTTTTGAAAAAAATATAAACAACAGTACCAATGAACTTAGATGTACTGTAAGTCATGTAAGATGTATGACCTCAGATTTATAATTAGTGTTATATCTGTATATTTACTTCTTTGGGAAAATTATTTCTACTCTATTAAATATTAGGCAAGTAGCAAAGTTTAAAATACATTTAGATATAAATTACTTGAAATGATGTATCTACAAGTTTTCTCTGAAAATAATCTTTTTTTCATGTCCTTCTGTTGCCTAATTTCTAAAACAGTTTGGAGGTAGAAAAATGGATGCTGTTTCCGGAAATAGTTGTCAAAGCAAATTTACACAAGCGCAAGTTTTTACTGGTCCTAATAACTCTGGGCTTTAAGGGAACAAAGGTTCGATACAGTTTTCTCAGTTCTCAAATGATCCAAACCCTACAGCTGGCTCTCCAAGTAATATTGGGTTTCAGAGAAATGATTTCTATTGCCAGAAGATGTTTCTGTTTCATATTTTCAGTAGATTAAATGTATAAAAAAGAATGGCAGGCAGACAGTTTATAAGCATTGCATGTTGATTAGCTCTAGAAATATTTGGTCTATAGAGAAGTACAGAGTATTATTACTAAAACATATTATAGAAAAATGATAGACCCATAAATTTTGTGTATGTTTTGCAATGTTTGTAATAAACCTTTAATTGCCACTTCACTTGAGGTCATTTATATGTTGCCTTCATAATATATCATTAAATATCACATCAATCATTACTGGGAATAGGGAAAAATCTCATAAAAAGTGGTGGCATTTATGAAGCAAAAAGTAGAAATCACTTCTCTTATATGTTCAGAAGGGCATTTATCTGTATAAGCACAGGACTGGCTTTCCTGATCTCGGTTTGGTATCTTTGAATTTAGTGAACATTTTTCTCAGAAACATAGTTAGGGCAAGATAAAGTAATTGTGTAGTATAAACTATTTGTTTACATGCGTTTAAGTCTTTTTAACTTCAGTACTCTTGCTTAAATTATGGCTAAATAGTAAGTGTATATAGTGAACTAGAAACAGTAATTTTGAATCCCATGCTGCTCAGACATTTTCATGGTGAACACCCTGTGAATTTCTCTTGTGAAAGAAATGCCTAAGTCTAATTATGTCCAAACTCCGAGCTTTGTCATGGAGAAATAGGAGAGAAGATTTATTTGCAGCTTAACCGAAATCTCATGGGACCTGGAATTTCCCTAGCTGACCACATTTTCCCACTGAATCAATCCAAAAATAACACATTAAAATGTTAATGTGATAATCAAAGCATTCCCAGTTTTAAAACGTTCTAGTGATTGTCATAAAGAATTGCTCTCAGCGTAAGGGAAAAGAAAAATAACTGTCCATCACTTTTATAATGTATGTTATATATCTATCTTCTTGCAGGTTTTGTTTCAAACTATTAGAAGACAAATTTACAAGAATAATTTGTTTTGACAAATTATTTTCCAGAGGTAAATTTAAAAATCCAGTTTGACTTTTTTTCTGAAAAAAAAATCAGTGAGATTTTAAATAGTAACCTTTCAATAGATCAGATCATCCAGATCAGTTTCTAACCCAGCATCTTCACCAAACTGGCTCTCTTACCACATTTGACCTTGATATAAGCATTACATCACCCAGAATGCTAACAGTAAAACACACGAATCCCAAATCCAAAAAACAACCCAGCCAAGCAAACCCAAAAGCAAGCATGAAGCTCCAAACACCCACACGCTGGAAGACTTCAATTGCTATTGGGAGATGATTAAAGTAAGGGCTTGTCTAACTTCCAACGCAAAGTCAAATGAAAGGGCCAGCACAGCTACAAAAAAAGCAATGCCTCCATCCCTTGACTCTGTATACCTTCCAAGAGTTGTGAACCAAGTTCAAACCAAGGATTTTATCAAGGTACCACCATCACATTAAATTGCCTTGGCTGACCCTGCAAGAAGACCCACTTGTCCTTCTTTCTGGTGCAAAGCCAATTTGTCCTTCTGTGGCGCACCTTGGGAAGCGCGCAACCATGTCCCACAACAGAATTGGTAAATTGGCAGCCAAACTACTACTCTGCAGTAGCATTGTGATCTCCTGGCTAATGTAACAATGCCATACCCTAATAATAATAATAACTATTGTGTATTTAAATAAGTTATTATGCAAACTCTATAACTTGGACATATATTTTCTTATGGTAAAAATATTCTGAAAAGAGTTATAATTATTTAATACTTCCACAAAACCTGACCATATATAATTTTACAGCAATATTTTATATATTGTTTTTTTCTATCATATAAAAAATAGCTTTCTGCTATTGGCAGGAATTTCAGCTTTGGGGGGGGGAAAGAATCCCAGAGAAATCTTGATTATCTTGTGAAGGGCATAAGTAAACTCATTTATAGTATAAAAGAGCAAGTGTTCCAAAAAATGAAAGAAAGAGAAAGGAAGGGAGGAAAGGCTATGTCCATCCTGTAAATATGAAATTACTTTACTCCATGGAAAAAAAAGTTAAAAACCAAGTCAACAGGGCCACCTTCAACAATATTTTTAAACACTGCGTTCAAATCAATACTTCTTTTATTTCCAGTATTCATTATATCTTATTGAAATCAGGTTCTAGTACTAACCATTATTAATTTTGTTTTAGAATCTTAAGTTGTGAAGAAATCAGGATATGGTGGGTTCCAGGCTCCTTAGGCATGAAAGCCAGCTGGGTGACTTTGGATCAGTCATTTTGTCTCAACCCAGCCTACCTCATTGGGTTGTTGCTGTGGGAAAGATAGGAGGCTGGAGTATAAGGTACCTTCACCTCCTTGATTTGACTCAAAATATTTTTTTTTTAAAAGTGGGATAAAAACAGAAATGAGGGGATGGGGGAGGGAGAAATAAGTGCCAAAGATAAGTTACAGACAGGGTCACTTTTCCCTCCAGAAGAATAATATCTTTATCATATTATGGAATGATATCAAGGAAAGAGCCAATTTAATTTTTAAGAAGAAAGCCTTAACCAAAAAATAATGCTTAATTTTTCTCACATCCTGGAAGTGGGGAACCCAGCTTTGTCTGGATTAGAGAAGCTGGTTTTGTGAATATCTAGACACCACACCTCTTTGAATTGCAACCAGAGATGTATTGGTGATTACTGGTGGCCCATAGCAGGTGTTACATGCTGCTGACAGGTATCAACCAGCAGGTGGGTCACACATTTTGAACCAGTCTTACTGTCTGAGTGATGTTCAAAATTAGCCTTATGTTACAGCATATTGCAGTAGTCTATAGAAAACACACACACACACATATATATAAAGCTTGTAGTATAGAGGTAGTCCTCGCCTTAAATAGTCATTTAGTGACCTGTCTAAGTTACAACAACACTGAAAAAAGTGACTTATGACCATTTTTCACACTTACAATCATTGTGGCATCCTTATGGTCAAGTGATCAAAATGCATATGCTTGGCAACTGACTCATATTTATAACAACTGCAGTCTCCTGGGATCATGGGATCACCTTTTGCGGTCTTCTGACAAAGTCAGTGAGGAAGCCAGATTCACTTAACAACCATGTTTGGTCACCACGATGTAAAAAAGATGTTGAGACTCTAGAAAGAGTACAGAGAAGAGCAACTAATATGATTAGGGGACTGGAGGCTAAAACATATATGGAATGGTTGCTGGAATTGGGTATGTCTAGTTTAACGAAGAGAAGGACGAGGGGGTACATGATAGCAGTGTTCCAATATCTCAGGGGCTGCCAGAAAAAAGAGGGAGTCAAGCTATTCTCCAAAGCGCCTGAAGGCAGGACAAGAAGCAACGGATGGAAACTAATCAAGGAGAGAAGCAACCTAGAACTAAGGAGAAACTTCCTGACAGTTAGAACAATTAACCAATGGAACAACCTGTCTCCAGAAGTGGTGAATGCTCCAACACTGGAAGTTTTTAAGAAGAGATTGGACAGCCATTTGTCTGAAATGGTATACCAGGGCTTTTTTTTGTCATAGAATGCCCAGAACGGAGGTCTGGCACCTTTTTTGGATGGAACCTTATAGGGTAGGCAAGGCAGGTTGTATGATGTGTGTGAGTTCCTGCACCTATTTTTTTTTTTTTTTTTTTTTTTTTTACAAAAAAAGCACTGTGATATACTATAGGGTTTCCTGCCTGAGCAGGGGGTTGGACTAGATGACCTTCAAGGTCCCTTCCATTATTATTATTATTGTTGTTGTTGTAATTATTATTATTTTTATTATTATTATTATGTTGCTAACTTAACAACTGCAGTGATTCACTTAACAACTACAGCAAAGTTAGTAAAATGGGACAAAACTCACTTAATAAACGTCTAGCTTAGCAACAGAAATTTGGCGCTTAATTGTGGTTGTACGTAAAGGACTATCTGTATAATATTGTTTATATTAGGGAAGGAGTACAACATTTAACATTTTTAAAGCATTATATACTAGTGCTAATCTAATACTAATGTTAGCCATTTTGTAAAAGGATAAACAACCACAGAAAAAAGGTCTATATATTTTAAATGATGTCTTAAAGTGCAATAGATGGAATGGAATCTGTCTCATGCCATCTCTAATAGGGCCATACTGATCTTGCTTGGAAGACCATGGTAAATAGTCTAGAGTTATATGTTTACTGCAGAAGCAAGTTAAATCTATATAATACCACAATCAATTTAAAAGTAAATTGTAGAAAGTTTTTTGTTTGTTTTTAACCGACAATGAACAGTTTTTGGGTTTATAAAATATATTTTGTAAAAAATTAAAGTTGAATAATTCCTAGCACATATCTAAATCCTTGAATCCCTGAAAATTACTGGGAAGCCCCTACAGCTCATAGACCAGCATTGTTATATGTTTATAATGAGAAATGCCAAAACGTCCTGTGTTTCTGCATTCTGGATCAGCTGCAACTTATGAATGCTTTTCAAAGGACAGACCCATGTAGATTCTGTTATAGTAATTCACAGGGAGGTGGTTAAAATATAAATTACCTTGTTCAAGCTTCCTAGTCCAGGAATAAGCAGAATTAATTGCCAAGATGAACCTGTGCAAAGGCCCTCTACCTGTGGCTGTCACTGCTCTTCAAGCAAGGATGACACCTGGATTGTGTACTCTGACTGGAGAAATAAACCTGCTTTGCAGAGTTATAGTTGAAAAATCTCCAGAATTGAGAAGACTTAAAATCTGCAGACATTAATTTTGTCAAGATTGAACTGAAGTCTGTCCTTTCCCATCCACACTTCACTGTTTTCAGGCATTGAAAAAACCCCTTGGCAGCATTGCTTGGTTGACCTAAGGTGGGTATACTGATAATACCCCACCCACCCAAAATTTTAAAGTTGTTCTTACCCGGTATAAAAAATTGTCTTAAATTAGTTTTTCTGTGTCTTCAGCTTAGTATTTTGAAATTTTAGAATTCTGTGTTTTGTGTCTTGTTTAACAACAAAAACTAATAGATTGTATTTGTTTTGTTTTGATTTTGCATTTGATTTTTTTAAAATAGAGATTGTACTGTGGATTTAATTTTATTAAATATAGATTGTACTATGGATTTGATTTTTTAAGTACAGATTGTACTGTTAGATACCATAATATTTATTCTGTAAATAAATCTCATGGTATATATTCATAATTTTAATTGTTCTTATTTTTCTACAGATAATTGGTAGTTTTAGTTACCAGAGAAATTATACCTAAAATTTCATATCAGTGATGCCAGGCTCAAAATATATGGTATCCCATTTTTATTAATGGCATCACTTCCTGTTGATGTGAAGTTTTGTATTTTTAGGATTACTGATTTAATGTTTTATGAATAGAAAAATATTTATACTTTATGTGTTAGGACATTAAATTTGAAAATGAGCCATTTTTGTTCTGGTCCCCTTATGCTTTGGTACTATTGGTCTTAGCCTAAAGCTGACCCCGCACATTAGAGACTGGCATATCTGAAAATTTTAAATGAATATAACAACCTATGTAAGAGGGAATATAACTGCACCTGCAACTGTCCTTTTCAAGATTAAGGGACCCAAAAGTTGCAATTCTAAAATGTTTGATGTATGACCGAAATCAGATTTGAAACAAGAGAAAATTAACTAAAATCAAATTTTAATGAAATTAGACCTAATGATGAACCAAAATGGCAAAAAGCTGGATTTTTCAAAAGTAAAGTCTTCACTTTTGTTTCTGAATATTTTGATTTGCTGTACTTACTAGTAATGCAGGATATACACTAGCCTAGGTGATTTCTAAGATACACCTAGCTTTCAGTTTTATGAAATGTTTTAAAATAGTTCAAAGAAGTTTAGATTTATGTTAAGTCCAGTATAAGATATTTTTAATCTTAAGAAGCTTAATTATTATGTTTTTGGTTATGAAAATTAAGGTAGTCAACTTTTGCTTAGAGTTGCACAGTCATGTGTCCAATGATAAACATTAATAGAAATGTTTAACTTTGACTTTTGTTCTATTAGGGAGAAGGGCAGTAGGCAGTGGGGAGAGGCTTAAAGCTGTAAAACAGATGTTATGCTTTATATAGTCCCAAAGAGTAAACAATCAGACAGCTTGAAGGGGATGGGGGCTTTAGACAGGCATTGGATCTTCTCCCTTAGTCTCTGATATGAAGTGTTGATGTGAGAAATCCTAAATTCAAGCAGGAATGATGGAGACATGATTGTGGTTTGGGTGCTAGAGTGAGGGAAAACTTTAAAAAAGCATCATTCCTTGGAGCATTAAAGTAGCCCAGTGGTGGCGAACCTATGGCACGCGTGCCAGAGGTGGCACTCACAGCCCTCTCTGTGGGCACACAGGCCATGCCCTGGAGATGGCAACCGTCCCTCTCCAACCAGCTGCCCGCTAACTCGTCTAGGTCCCACATGACCAGATGCATCCCAGCACCCATGCACTTGCTGGCGTCTGTGTGCAGAGGTCAATGGTGTCAAGCAGCAGCCTCCCCTGCCCCTGCCACACCTTGCCCTGTGATAATGGCACCCCTGCCTCGCCTCGCCTCGCCTCACCCCACAGGACGAGCCTCCTGCCCAATGCCCCATCTGGCAGAGACCTCCTGGATCTCCCCCAACCCCTGCCCGGCCCCCACAGGCATCCCTCCCCACGAGCAACATCAAGATGATCACGCCCACCGTGGCCACTCCCACCCAATCTGCCATGACCACCACAGCCTCGCCCACCTGGCACCCGGTGATAAATAAGTGGATTTTGGGTTGCAGTTTGGGCACTCGGTCTCTAAAAGGTTCGCCATCACTGAAGTAGCCATATCCTCTGGGAATATGAACATAATTTCATATGCATTTGTTTGAACTGGCCAGTGAGGAATGCTAACAATAGCAGCTAGCTCTTATCCCTTTTCTCCTTCTTCTTCCCTTCCTGACTTTAATTTTTATACAAGAATATTTTTCCCTAAAAGGTCACTTCACAGACAGATTTATCCCTAAGAGAAATTCAAAAGCACACAAGAGAACAATAACAAGGCGTAGGGCACTTTGATTTCATGCTCTACAATTACATGCACAATTTTCTCTAGAACCTGAACTAAGCCAATTAAGTGACTCAATATACAAAAGACCTGTAGAATCAGGGGAATAGATAAAGGCATAATTAAACTCAGATTTGTATGGTATTTGCATATAGAAAGTCTCTCTAATAGCAGTGCCATGTTTCTGTTTTTAATCATCTAGATTGCAAGGAGATACTTTGATAGAAAATGCAGAGGATCCATCTGTTGTCTCTCATACATTTGAGCAAGAAGGACCAGAATCTGTTGGTAATTTTTTGGATTGCTTCATTTATTTAGTTGTTACCTTTGTACCCCTCCTTCACCTGAGGAGTTCAAGAAAAATGTTATGAATCAATGCTTGAAAATAATTAAATTCTAGGCGCTGAGAATAAACAAAAAATGCAAACCATGTATAGTGGATAAAACTGATAAGGATGACAATATGGGTTTTAATTTCAAATAAATGGATTTTATAAAAAAAGGTTATATAAAATGACTTTCCTAGTTCTTTTTACACAATGAAGTCATCTTACATTTTCAGCTTGAAAGCTGAATTTGAGTTGGATTTGTCTTAGTTGGAATCTTGTTTTTCTCTGGTTAAAGCAAAAACATCATCCCACATAATAGCAATAACAATAGTATTTAGACTTATTTACTGCCCCATAGTGCCTTACAGCCCTCTCTAAGTAGCTTACAGAGTCAGCATATTGCCCCCAATAATCTGAAGGATGAAAGGTGAGTCAACCTTGAGCCACCGCAGGATCGAACTCCAGACTGTGGGCAGAATTTCCCTGAAATACTGCATTCTAACCACTGTACCACCAGGGGTCTAATATTTTTTCTTTTCGAAGTCCTACCTCCGTGAATTAACAACTGACATTATCCATAGTAACTTTTTAAAAAGCTAACAGATTATTGGGTTGATGTTACTTGTTCTCCTAGTTTGATATTCTTCTTTCTCTGGTTTGAATAGTATCAGAGCCTGGGACAGAAATATTAATGGAGAGTATTGATGAATTGGAGAATGTAACCCAAGCAACTGAACGGGTAAGAAGAACACTTTATAGGTACTGTCTTGAATATTACATAATACATTCCAGTTTATTTCCAGTTCATCTACATGTAATAATAAATAGAAAAATTGGAATGCATCAATTAATGTTTAATAATATTTAAATAGTTAATATTTTAGTCTAATACTCATAGTGCAGGCCCATTATGGATTAAATTCAAACTTTTAATTGGTCAGTATACATAAAAACAAAAATATTTTACCTGTGTAGCTATCTGGATTCAAAAGGGAAAAAGTGATCAAGTGCTCAAAAGGATATTCACATTATATCTGCTAGCACTTACTTAAATGAAATATGTTTTCTGGGATTATGTGCAAATACTTTAAGGAACTGCCACCAGTTTGCTTATGTGAACTCTGAATTATTTTTCCTTTGAATCCAAATATTTGCATGCATGTATGTATACACACACACATACATACATATATACACATATACACAGAGAGACATAGATATAGGCATGCACACATAAACACAGGACAGACAACTGCATTAACTGGAAAGTGTTACCTACAGACTACTTGACATAATCAGTTAATTTGAATACTGCTGACCTGGGTAGCTGATCAACTATTTTTTAAAAAAATATATACTTAGGTTGAAATATAAACATTGTATTGTAAGTATTTTTATAAATATATTAGCTCATACCATTTAAATCTTTAACGAAGATTAAGCTGAGTATGAATGTGAGAGTATATAAAAAGATATAGTCTGCAAACAAGGAATTGTACTGTTTGGATAATGGCAACTAAGAAAATAATATCTAATATAACATGTAAGGATAGATATATTACTATACTATACTATACTATACTATACTATACTATACTATACTATACTATACTATACTATACTATACTATAATGTTAATATAACATCTAAAAAATTTAGCTTTTATTCTTCAGAAATTAAAGTGACATTCATTTCTCAAATGCATTTACTGTATATAGCAGCATTCAGGACTTTTTTTGTCATAGAACACCCAGAACAGAGTTCCGGCACATTTTTTGGATGGAACCTTGTAGGGTAGGCAAGGCGGGTTGTATGACATGTGCGAGTTCCAGCACCTTTTTTTTTTTTTTACAAAAAAAGCACTGGCAGCATTAACTATGTTTTCTAACAATGGAGATAAGCTTAAGCAGTTATGACTTGCTTGTGAGCTGAACCAGTGCAATCACATTTTAATTGTAGTTATTGTTTTGCAATGTGCTGCAAAATTTCAATATAAGGTTTACGGTTTGAACAGGATAGGAACAAAATGAGAAATCTGACACTTGAAAAGTAAGCCAAATTCACATTGTTAGTAAGGCACACTAATATCTTCATTTCTATCTTTTCCTATTTTATTTTTATTCAACAAACCTTGTAATTTTTAACATTATATATAGGATACAGTCTAATACGGGTAAAACAAACCCAACTGAAAAATAAAGAACTGCTGTTCAGTTAAATCTAGGAGTGATGATATTTACCTTTAACTAAATTTAAATGGTGTCTTAAATGTTGACCTACAACATTTCCTTCCTTCCTTCCTTCCTTCCTTCCTTCCTTCCTACCTTCCTTCCTTCCTTCCTTCCTTCCTTCCTTCCTTCCTTCCTTCCTTCCTTCCTTCCTTCTTCCCTCCCTCCCTCCCTCCCTCCCTAGTTAAAGATGGCTGTGAATCTAAAGAAACATTTTTTCTTTTTAAACAATGTGTAACATGGCAAACAGTTTTATATTTTGACAATGGAAAGTCATATCTGGAGATAAAGGGTATTGTTTCAGCCAAGTAAGGATTCCAGCTGTGAAATTATCTTTTAAACTCTGGAGATCGGAATTGATGAGGTCATCCGGGTTTCTCCAATATTATAGTGGCGTCAAAAAGTCAACATGAACTGTGTTTTCTGGCAACCACAAAATTATTTATGTAACTACAACTAGTCTGCTTTTCCCTCTTCTTTCTAAAGTTTCATTTTTTGATAAGAAAATAAAAATTATGGTGGTCTCTTTGGAAGCTGTCATGGTCACTGTGACCTTGGGAAGAGCAGGACAATGGGATAAAATCATTAGACCAGTTCGGTTTAGTGGTCAACACACCAGGCTAGAAGTGAGAGACCATGAGTTCAAGTCCTGCCTTAGCCATGAAAGCCAACGGTGTGACTTTTGGCCAGTCAGTCTCTCTCAGCCCAGCTCACCTCACAGGGTTGTTACTGTGAGGAATATTGGATGAGGAAGGTGGGTTGGACATGTTCACTGCCTTCAGTTATTTGTAAAAATAAAGAAAGTGGGATACAAATAAATAAATAAAATTAAGCAATGGGGAAAATTTCATGATATACTGCATATAAAGGTAAGAATAGAAACATACAGAATCCATAAACAGTTCAAGAGCTTATTCGAAGCTGTAGTCTAAAAATGAACCAAGCAAGGATCTAAAGTGGGCATGACTCAGGATGGTAGAGTTGGGATTTTTAAAGGGGGAAATGTGTTAAAGGGTAAAATGGATGCTAAAGGGTAATGGCACTCTTTCTCAGTTAAAATCCACAAACTTCAAAATCTTAAAAAAGTAGCAGGCCATAAGAAGACTGCCTTTCTTGCACTCTGGTCTAAGTGCATTTTGTTGTGATAATACTACTGAATACTGATAATAGCATCAGTGTTAGATGCAACATCTGTTCAAGTTTATAATAATGGCATTGAAGATTATTGAAATTCAAAGGGAAAGCATGTGGAGGTAGGATTTACAGAAACTCCTCCCTTTTCTGAACTCTCATTCAATCCCAGGAAAAGATATGTTTAATTTAAGGAAGTATTTACTGGTGTGGTCTCCTCCCTCCCCCAATCACTATGAAATACCTTTTCTTTTTCAAATTCAAACCATAGCACAGCTGTGGTATAAAACTGGAAAAATCAGCAAATTAAATTCAAACTATTTCACAAATTTATCTGATTTTTTATGTTAGACCGCTCCCTCAAGAAAGCAGAATCCAAGTTATTGGTATTAAGATTAACAAAATAATTATTCAAGGCAGATAGCTGGAAAAAGAAAAATAAACTTCTTTGAAAGAACTGAAAGATACAACCATGACTTGGATGACTGAGTATCTCCATAGACTTCTTTGAAAGAAGTTGCAGGATCTGGACTATTTAAATAAAAGTGAGAAGTATATTGTTTCAGCCAGAAGATTAATGAATCTATCGAGATAGAAAATTGCTTTTCACGGGCAGGAATGAGCAAAAATTCTAAAATATTCAATCAAGCTTAGAGGTAATATTGAAGGGGCCTGTTTCTTATATACTGAACAATTACTTTGACTTTCAAACTAAGCAGTAATGATTTAATTTGGTGGCCCAAAACAGGGAGTGAAACTAAGAGCATCTTATATGTTGATCCTGTACAACTCTTGTAGTTTATTATAACAACAACAACAACAATAATAATAATAATAACAAAAAAGTTGGAAGGGACCTTGGAGTCCAACCCCCTGCTCAAGCAGGTAACCCTATACCATATTGGACAAATGGCTGTCCAGTCTCTTCTTAAAAATTTCCAGTGTTGGAGCATTTGCCACTTCTGGAGGCAGGTTGTTCCACTGGTTAATTGTTCTAACTGTCAGGAAGTTTCTCCTTAGTTCTAGGTTGCTTCTCTCCTTGATTAGTTTCCATCTGTTTCTTCTTGTCCTGCCTTCAGGCGCTTTGGAGAATAGCCTGACTCCCTCTTCTTTGTGGCAGCCCCTGAGATATTGGAACACTGCTATCATGTCCCCCCTCGTCCTTCTCTTCATTAAACTAGACATACCAATTCCAGCAACCATTCCTTATATGTTTTAGCCTCCAGTCCCCTAACTATCTTTGTTGCTCTTCTCTGTACTCTTTCTAGAGTCTCAACATCTTTTTTACATCATGGTGACCAAAACTGGATGCAGTATTCCAAGTGTGGCCTTACCAAGGCATTGTAAAGTGGTATTAATACTTCACGTGATCTTGATTCTATCCCTCTACTAATGCGTTGGCTTTTTTGACAGCTGCAGCACACTGCTGGCTCATATTTAAATGATTGTCCACTAGGACTCCGAGATCCCTCTCACAGTTACTACTATTGAGCAAGGTACCCCCTATACTGTACCTGTACATTTGGTTTTTCTTGCCTAAATGTAGAACCTTACTTTTTTCACCATTGAATTTCATTTTGTTAGATAGCGCCCAGTGTTCAAGTCTATCCAGATCCTTCTGTATCCTAAGCTTGTCTTCTGGAGTGTTGGCTATTCCTGCCAGCTTGGTGTCGTCTGCAAATTTGATGAGTTCCCCATCTATCCCCTCGTCCAAATCGTTGATGAAGATGTTGAAGAGCACTGGGCCCAGAACAGAGCCCTGGGGCATCCCACTACACACTTCCCTCCATGTAGATGTGGTTCCATTGAGGACCACACACTGAGTACGGCTGGTCAGCCAGCTACGAATCCATCTGGTGTTGATGCTGTCTAACCCACATTTTTTCTATCTTATCAAGTAGTAGGTTGTGATCTACTTTGTCAAATGCCTCACTGAAGTCCAAGTAAATTATATCCACAGCATTCCTCTGGTCCAGTAATTTTGTCACTTGGTCAAAGAATGCAATAAGATTTGTCTGGCATGATCTGTTTTTGACAAACCCATGTTGGCTTTTAGTAATGACTTTGTTTGCCTCTAGATGTTCGCTGATTCATTGTTTGATTATCTTTTCCACAATCTTCCCAGGAATTGAGGTCAGGCTGATAGGTCTGTAATTTCCTGGATCCATTTTTTTCCTTTTTTGAAGATGGGAACGACATCAGCTCTTTTCCAGTCCTCTGGTAGTTCCCCAGTGCTCCAGGATCTTTGAAAAATATAGTTCAGTGGTTCTGAGATCACATCTGCCAGTTCCTTGAGAATCTTGGGGTGTAATCCATCTGGTCCTGGTGATTTGAACTTGTCTAGGTTGGCAGGTGCTCACTTACCATTTTCTTGCCTATCTTAACTTGTGTTTCTATTCTGTTTTTTATGGCACTATTTTTGATAGGTTGGTCTGTTTTTTCCCTTTGTGTAAAGACAGATGTGAAAATAGTTCTGCTTTCTCCCTGTTGCTTGTCACCTTCTTGCCACTTTCACCCACTAATGGACCAATCATTTCCTTCACCTTTTTCTTGTTTTTTACATGTTGAAAGAAGCTTTTTTTTGTTATTTTTGACTTTGGTTGCAAGTCTTAGTTCATTTGGAGCCTTAGCTTTCCTCACTTCATCTTTGCAGGCTCGGGCTATTTGCTGATATTCTGATTTAGTTATCCTGCTTCCATATTCATATTGGCTCATTCTATTCATTTTTTATATGTTATTGAAATACAATTTGTTGTTCCTATGATCTTCCATACTTTAGCCTCAAAATTATTTTGTTGGTTTTAATAAATTTATTTGTTTTAGCAAAAAGAACTCAGTAAATAAGTTAATTATCACCCATGGAAAATTGTTAAGAGATTTCATCAATAGTTTTCAGTCCAGCAACCTCATAGAGTTCTTGTTCTAGGGGAAAACGGAAAAGTGTGCAGTAGACACTGTCCTGACTATTTGGAAGGAGGATAATATAAATCTAAAATTAACTTTTTATATCTATCCACACACTCATACACACACAAATTAGACATTAGTGATAGTTGATCTTGCCCTTCTATAGGTTGTTATTAAGAAACTTTCAACAAGTCCTTTTCCAATTGTACAAAATATAGGGAACAAATTAAAGAAGTATTTGAATTTGGAACATTGATAACCAGAAAGAGTTTGCTTGTAGTAACCTGAGTAAAAACAAAAAAAGTGTTATGTAAGTGAAGAAAATATTGAAGAATATGGAAAAAGCTTTTTAAACGTTGACATATGGCTGACTTTAGTTGCTGGCAAATACATCTTAAATCTATTTCTTTCTACTGTTGTAATAGCTGGGGTCTTGCCTTAGTTCAAAGTCAGCTAGGAGAGTGGTCAAAAGCCATTTCCAAAAGTAACACTGACAAGGACATTTTGGTCATTTCCTTTGCTTGAAAAATTGAAAACGCCCATTAAGAAATATTTTTCATATATTTTAACCAGGCTTTAAATGTCACAATAACATCAAAGAGAATATTATTATTTGGAACAAGGGTCTCTCTTCCTCTGTCCCCATAAGCAGAAAGAAGGTGTGGAAAAGTGGCATACAAAAATACAGCCTTCTTAATGCCATTTGCATATTCTAGCTTTTCCTCCAGATTTTCTGTGATTATCTTAAAAGGCATGGCCTTTGGTTGATTTCCATTTATTTTAATTGTATTGAAAAGACTTGAGCATTGCCGTTAACCTTTCATTGCTTTTCCTATAAGTCATCAGATATACATGTAAGAAATCCTGAACTTTGGCTATTTCAGATAACAAAGAAAGAATTGGAAAATTGAAAAATAACTTCTTTTCCCCCCAGCAAAAATAGACTTGTCTTAAATTTTATCACTTCTGCCAAAGCCTTTCATCAGTTATAGCGTTACAGACTAGTACACCTTAAATCTTAGCTAAGAACTTGCATTTGTGATCAGGCTGTGTTTTCATGTCAGTGCAAATGTTTTCAGGCATAAACCTATGGAGCTTTTATTAACATGCAATTAAATATATGAGATTTTCTATTGCAGTCTTTCATCATATATCTCCCAGCCAAGTATTTCATTTGTCTGGCCACTTCCCAAGAAATGTAAATAGTTGACATATTGATATGTTTATCTTTGGACAAAATGGACATCTGTTATGTGAAAGGAACTTAACTGACTCCGTAAATAATATTTGGTTTGTTTTTATTATATTACTGATTTTTGCTGTATACAGAAGTTTAAGTGTTATTAACAGCAGCATCTAATTTAAGTTTCCTTTGAGCCACTAGATATCACTGTGGAGTCATATTTTAATTGACCTGCTATCTATTAGTTTTCTTTGCTTTTCTCCCTCTACCTGCTGCAGATTCAGCTTTGGGGAAAACAGTTATAGTAACAAAGAATGAAAGTTAAACAGGCTTTAGGTGTGCAATTAATGTTCCTGTATTGATTCTAGAAAGGGACCATTAAATTTGCAATTGTGTATAGTTAGATTTAAAAGCTACAAAATAGTTATTTGTAAATTTCCAGGCCTCTATATATCTTTGTATAGCAACTCTCTAGAAAATGGCATTAGTAGCTTTGATGACATTGCAGATCAAAGAACATAGTAATTGAACTGTGCGTTGGTATAATACACACACACACAAAATGTATATCAGAGCAAGTACGGTTATAAATCTAGTTGCCTCAGTCTTGGGATGCTGTGCAAATTCCATCTCCAATTTATGCAGTAGGTGTGCAAAGCCACTATTCCTTCAGTTAAAAGCACACACTTTAACATGCTTTAATGACTGAAACTATTCTCTTTGTACCAGCAGGTTTGACTTTCAGGTATTCAATCATACCCTTAGTTTTTGGTTGGAGTATATTGTACATAATGTCTGATTTCTATAAACTCTGTGTCACCCAGCTTCCAGCAAATATAGGCTTCCTTGCTTACTTTGATCACATAGTAGATGACAAGTAGCTTGTGTTTAGTAAAAGGTGGTCCATCTGTCAATATTTGAATCCAACCCTAAATAAATCAACTACAGTTTTATGCATATCAATAGTAGAATATCATAATAGGGAGAAATAGAACCAATTTATAGAACCAATTTATGTAGCATACAATCTTTAATACTAATGGCTGAAGTTTCAGATTGGTCAGAGAATGTTTGACATGAGAATTAGGACTCTACACCAGGGGTAGTCAACCTTGGCTCTTTTATGACTCGTGGACTTCAACTCCCAGAATTCCTGAGCCAGCACAGCTGGCTCAGGAATTCTGGGAGTTGAAGTCCACGAGTCATAAAAGAGCCAAGGTTGACTACCCCTGCTCTACACTGAAGAGTCCTCAGTCACTTTTCCAACTCGTCTGCTTCTTACAAAAGGGTAAGAAGAGGTTCATCCAATGGTAATTGTACCTCTCTGATTTCTCTATAATCGAATGATGGATGGATGGATGGATGGATGGATGGATGGATGGATGGATGGATGGATGGAAGGAAGGAAGGAAGGAAGGAAGGAAGGATATCCATAAATCTTGTTGATTTGAACATATAGCAGTTTCCCTTCAAACACAAAGATCTATTTTTCATAAATTTGGCAAGGCTCTCTAGACATAAATATCATTTACTGTACTTCTCACTCTGTTGCTCACATTCATGCATATTTCCACAGCAATATATCTTTAAAGATTTCTTCCATTAATGGATACGTTTTACCATACACATAATTTGGTAAGTTGGGGACAGAAGGTTAGATATGGAAACAAACTCTATGCATTGGATCTCTTTTGTTAGAAAATCTTGCAAAGTCACTTTCTTCCTGAGTAAGAAAATATGTCAGAATCTTTTAGCAGATTTTATAGAATTGACTGATATGATACTTAAATGCAGCCAGTGTTACTTTTCTGTATTAATGCAGAACTTCAAGGTTTAGATATCAGTAGATTATATAGTTATGACTAAAATTCCTTATCCTACATTTTAAAAATATAATAGCATGGTTTAGGGAAACATGATTACATGTCTTTTATCAGTAAGTGTTTAAATGAAAAACAGAATATCTTTTAACAATTTTGTTTCATATCTGTCAAGATATTTGTGAAGTTCAGACTGATAAATATGTATTCAGGAATAGTTCCAAGACAAACTTATACAGCTTTCTCCCATGGTATCACATAGTAACATAGTGTTTAATTTGAATGTTTTGGTATTTATCATCAAATATTGTTTAGAAATTTGGAAGAGCAGTTATATTTTAAAATATAGATAATAGTAGTAGTAGTAGTAGTAGTAGTAGTAGTAGTAGTAGTAGTAGTAGTAGTAGTAATAATAATAATAATAATAATAATAATAATAATAATAATAATAATAATAATAATAAAGTTGAAAGGGACCTTGGAGGTCATCTAGTCCAACCCCCTGCTCAGGCAGGAAACCCTATATCATTTCGGACAAATGGCTGTCCGGTCTCTTCTTAAAAACTTCCAGTGTTGGAGCATTCACCGCTTCTGGAGGCAGGTTGTTCCACTGGTTAATTGTTCTAACTGTCAGGAAGTTTCTCCTTAGTTCTAGGTTATTTCTCTCCTTGATTAGTTTCCATCCGTTGCTTCTTGTCCTGTCTTCAGGCGCTTTGGAAAATAGCTGGACTCCCTCTTCTTTGTGGCAGCCCCTGAGATATTGGAACACTGCTATCATGTCCCCCCTCATCCTTCTCTTTGTTAAACTAGACACACCCAATTCCAACAACCATCTTTGTTGCTCTTCTCTGTACTCTTTCTAGAGTCTCAACATCTTTTCATTTAAACACTTACTGATAAAAGACATGTAATCATGTTTCCCTACACCATGCTATTATATTTTAAAAATGTAGGATAAGGAATTTTAGCCATAACTATATAATCTACTGATATCTAAACCTTGAAGTTCTGCATTAATACAGGAAAGTAACACTGGCTGCATTTAAGTATCATATCAGTCAATTAATATTTTTAAAACCCACTTTTTTGTTTTCATGAATTACCTGCTTATAATTTTGTTGTCCGCAAACAAACCACCACCAAATTTACTTCAATTTCTTATTTTAAAGATAACTTCTAAAATCAGTTGATGTTTTGTAGTAGTTAGTATTTTTTAGTATATCACATTGCTCAGTAACCAAATAGCTGAAAGTTTTTCTTGACAATAATGCTTCTAAAGTATAATAATGTTGTAGGGGCTGCAGTGGTGCAGTAGTTAGAATGCAGTATTGCAGACTAATTCCGCTGGCTGCCAGGAGTTCGATCCTGACTGGCTCAAGGTTGATTCAGCCCTCCCTCCTTCTGAGGTTGGTAAAATGAGGACTCTAGTTGTTGGGGCCAATATGCTAACTCTGTAAACTGCTTAGAGAGTGCTATAAAGCACTATGAAGTAGTATATAGGTCTAAGTGCTACTGCTGTTGTCCTAAGTTGTTGCAATTATATAGTGGTATTGGAGATGCTCTTTGCCTCTAAAAGAGTAGATTATATTCATATTGAGATCAATTTGATGTTGACCTAAACTGAATGCCATTCAGTAAAATAAATGGGTTCATGCAAACTAAATCATATCTGGATTTGGTCAAAACGTCACCTTAATACATTGACCTTAACTTATGAAAATGTTAAAGATCGTTACCTGATACTACTGATACTATCTTAATTATGTGGTTAAAAGAATGGGTCATTTGAGTTGATATATGTTAGATGAATCCACAGTTCACAAAATTGTAAATTGTGTTCTTCCTTTATTTATTTATTCTAGAATCAGCCAGCCTGGGCTCTAGACATTATGGGTTCAAGAGGTAGAGACTCTTCAAGTCAGAAACTATTAGAAGATTCACTGGCTGCAAAAGAACTACAAACTATGGAAAAACACCTCTCTGGTAAACGTTATGCACAAGACTTTAAGACTTTTCATTTAGAAACCATGCAAAAAATGCTTTGGCTGAATGTTATAAGAAAAGGTTACCTGAATGACTGTACTACTCTGTTGATTTATAGGCAGGCAATGACAATAGGTTGTATATAGCAATCAAAGGAGATAACTACCTCAAATAATAATATGCCGGCGATTTTTTATTAATAGTGTTAGGCAATACTGCATACATTTTCTCAAATAACTTCAGAAAATCCATCTTTTGAAGGAGATATTTTTTCTCAAATCATTTGACTTTTATCCAGATTATGAAGAATAATCTGTAAATTCTTAATTTTGCTATATTTACATGGCCGAAATTGTCATGACAAACGATGACAGATGTAGTAAGCACATAAAGGAATGGAGCACTAATTGTCATGGAAGTAGGACAGTCTCCTATTTTAAGTGTCACATAATGTTTCCTTATTAAGCTCTTGTTGTTCCCATTTTTAGAAAACAAATTATTCCAATTGCTTATCCTTTGTTGCCATAATTTAAAAGGCATAAAAATAAAACTACTGGATGAATACTTCTTGAAAAAAGAAAAACTAGGAAATATGGTAATAGGTAATATCTAATACTAACATCTCTAATCAAAAGTCATTATACCTTATATTTGCCAGGTGCTTAAGGCTGATTATTACCATCAGACTGTAAGTTTTTTAGCATCATTATTGGAGACAGAAGGCAGGTGTAATTCTGCTGGCAATTTCATACATTTCATTATTATCAGGGTACCTTCTTTGAAACTGTTATTAGTTAAAATAAACAGATAAACCTCTTAATCTGATTTTGTTCTTACAGTATCTTCAGTACATTTGCATCAATTTAGGAAAAACAGTTTCAGTGACTCTTTCTCTGATTAAAATCTATATATTTTATTAGGCGGTTCTTAGGAGGCAGACAATGACAATTATTTTTAAAACATGAGAAGTTTTAAGGTGCTTCCATTAATTTTGATTTTCTCACTTTGCTTTTCTGACTTCTTATTACTACTTGTTCTTTCTCCAGCCCATTCAGACTCTGATATTTAAATATTACCTTGAACATTGGAAAACATGAGAAACTGCATTCTTTGTTATTTCCAATATTCCAAGAATGCAAAAATATGTTTGTTTTTTAGCAAATAAAAGATTTGCTAGATTTCCTTTTCAAGTATCCAGCAATTAGTTGGGATCTCTTGTTATCCACACAGCCTCTTCATTCTTAAAAAGGTTGCTATATAATATTCTTTTACATGTACAGTACTTCCTCCCATTCAGTGTCATTGACATAAGCTTTTTAAAAGCAATGAATGGGCCAAATACATGTTTTGATAAGTATTTAATGACACTGTTCTTTTGAAAATACTTCCTTTTTCATTGTGAAAGTTGATGTTCAAAATCAGAATACATTCAATGCTAAATAAATGTTTGTACTAAAATTGTTAAATTAACTGTGGAGAAATGATTTAAATATTTTACTTATCAGCAGAACCAATTAGGTTTTGCAGATAACTGAAGCTGTGCCATAATTATAATGGTTATTGAAACTAACTGAAACATAAATACTGCATTTTTTTCAACATACCATCTCTCCTTCATTACAGATAAGTCATGAACCAAGCCATTTGCAAAAACACAGGTTAATTTAATTGAAAGAGGATTTGTTGCACATTTGGTTTAACTTATAACATCCATGTTATCTTTCTTAAACCAAAATTTTAACAGGTATTTTACAAATTTCAAGTGATGTATGTTTAAAAGGAGGTTAAACTAAAATTCAAGGGAAATTATTCAAACTGCTAACATAAAAATAACTCATTTGAAAATAACGTGAATGAAGTCTTCAGATTATTTCAAGATTAAGACATACTGTAATATGAACTACATATTCTTATTGAATAAAAGACATTTTAATGGTGTCTTCTATTATAACAGAATATAACGGGACTATGCATCATTCAAGAATGATTCAGACTAATTGTTTTGGACCTCACATGATCACAGACTCTTTCTGTTCAACAAAGCATGTTGTTTCATGTTTCAATGTGGAAGAAAAAAAGGCACAACTACTTTAAGAATCACTTTACCTTGAGATGCTAAACACTTCTAAATAATTTTGAAGTGTATACAGCCCTAATGTACAGTAATTTTGTTAACAAGACCTTATTATTTATATAACCAAATGTTGACTTGATCAGACACCCCTTTGGGATCTTATTACGTTCATTAATAGTGCTATTCAAATGTAATTTCAAACATCTTGTTTTAAAATAATAGGCATTAACCAGCGAGAACCAGTGGTTAAGACACTAGGCTGGAAATCAGCAGACCGTGAATTCTAGCCTCACTTTAGCCATGAAAGCCATCTGGATTATCTTGGCCACTCTCAGCCCAACTCACTTTACAGGGTTGATGTTGTGAGGAAAATAGGAGGAGGATATGTTTGTTGTTTTGAGTTATTTGTAAAAATAATAAAGGTGGGATATAAATAAGTAATTAAATAAAAAATAAATAACAGACAGTGGCAGTAATGCTTATTGCAAAATCCATACCTAAGGTTGCCTCTAATTTCCTACTATTTTCTATAGTTACTGAATTGGAAAAAGCTTGAAAGTCATCGAGCCCAACTTTCTCCCCAGAATATGACCTATTCACCCACCTAATGCTTGCAGAACAGGCCTTGGATTTTTTCTAGTGCTACCTCTAAAATCAGAATTCCCTCTGGAATGATGTAGAATCACTTCAACCTGAGAGGTTACATTTGAAGACAGATTTTGAAAATTTACATTGCCAGACTGGGAGCATATTTCTGCTTATAAAAGCCATATTGAGAACAAGACATTAAATAGATGAATGGAGGAGAGGGTTATTCAAGCTCTGTATGTTGAACCAAGATGTCACCTCTGTATGTTGAACCAAGATGTCAGTATCTAGACAGTTCTATGGAATTTTATTTCTCCTGGTCATGATTATTGTTTGTATGAAAATACAAAGAAAGGTTATTTGGTGAAAAAAGCTGTTTGCAGCTGATTTTTAGCTATCATGGAAAACCAGAGATCTGCCAAAAGAATATACCAAGAAAAAACAAATACTTTCCAGAAGGAGATCTATGCTATGTTGCAACTAATCCAAACAACAATGATCTCAAACCACGAAAAAGTTAATAATAACTTTGAAAATATAAATGAACACATCTCCAATTTAACTTTACAACACAAAAATTTTCAGAAAATAAAAACAGAGAGTGAGCAGAAAAAACAGACAACTAAATATGAGACAGAGGAGAGAGATTTCAAGATGGAACTTACCAATAGAAGAAAGTATGACTTAACTCAGTTGGAAAAAAACTTACCGGAAATACTGGACATGCAAAAAGTAACCTATACCCTAAGATTACAAAATAAGTTTGAGGACAAGAAAAAAGATTTGACAAAATGGATTCTGCCAGGAGAACTACGAGAACTTGAGAGACAAAAAATGATAAATAAAATCAAGAAAGAAAGGAAAAGATTCTCAATGAATATGAAGGGGCGAAACCTTCCTATAAAAACATCTTATCTGTTTTGCCTTTTGTACCTGCAACAACACTTTTAAGATTATGGAAAGATTCTTTGATTCAGCGAAGCATATTGATCAGGAAAGATGTTTGGCAAAAAAAAAAGAGAGGCTGAAGTGAGAATTAAGAAATTAGATGATGGGATTTACCAGAGGAAATATTTCAAAATTAAACATCTGTTTGAATATGGTTAAAGAAATAGAAAGATTTTGGATATAAATGAAGATTAGTTTAAGAGGGATGAACCCCTCAAGTAACAGTATTTTTTCCTATGTTTGTTTTTTGTCATGAGAAATATAAAAATTAGATGGTTTATGTAAAAGAAATGTTTTCTCTGTTTTTTTTCTTTTTTTAAGATATGAGAAATATAAAAGTGTTGGGATGGCTTTTATGAGAAAAAAGACTTAAATACTTAAGTGTAACTAATTTTGAGAAAATCTTAACCAGTATGAATGCTTTGAATATTGTGGGGAAAACAAATTTAAATAAGAATTCTGTAAACAGGATCAATGATGAGGCAATTAGAACAGAAGCTTTATATTGATGTGGTTATTATTTTCAGAAACATGAGAAAAATGTCTATATTTAATTATCATTTATTCAAATAATAAGAACTGTATTAATTTAAGATTGGCAAAAGAGAAAATCAAGCAAAGCCATTATATGGCGTATAGAATTATAGAAATTAATTGTTATTGATTGTTTTTTAAATACTAATCCAGACAACATGCTGTTTACCAAATATTACGGTGATTATGTTAAAAACCAATAACTGGCAATAACCTTCATTATACCTTCATTATACCTACATTAAGTGTGAAATTAAATCTGAGGATTCAATACTCCTAGAATTACTTTGGATGTCATAAAGATAAAAAGATGTAATATAAAGTGAAACATTAAATAAAGCATAAGGAAGAGGGTTGGAGCTGAAATATCAAATAGCATATCAATGATATGGCAACAACTGCTTCATAAATCTGCTTGTGATTAAAGGAGGGAAAAGAGCATAAATAGATTTGACATAGCAAGTAAAGAAAGTCTGAATATTGACCAGGTAATAATATCCCAACCTGTGATTCCAGGAACCAGCTGTTCTTACAAGAACCTTTATCTGCAGCTTGTAGTTTGGTAGGATACATTCAAGGCTGGCAAGCTTTGAATAATCAACTACCTGGGGCAAATATCTGAAAATATACAGTAATTTAATAAGGTTATACCAGTTTGAGAGCAGAATAAGAGTTAATTTCTATAAAAATAATTTATATTCTATTCTTTGTGTGCATGTTTATTCCAGAAGTTTTCTTAGTAGTCTACATATGCAAACTGATTATCAGGATACAGCAATTCATATTATTTGAGGCAGTCTCTATGGCATTACAATCTTATTATTTGCCAGATTATCAGATAGCCATTAAAATATGAAAAGTCTGCTTATTAACAATTTTCTGTTTCACAAATGATTTTGAGTAGAAGCAGTGGTGGGATTCAAATATGTGAACAACTGGTTTTCTGTGTGGATGCCGCTTCCAGAAGTCCATTTTGGGCCTGGGCAACAAAAAATTAGCTACTGGTTCTGCTGAAGTGGTGTGAACTGGCTGAATCTCACTACTGAGTAGAAGTATGAACTAGGACAGGTTTTTGTTAAGAACCAGACTGGATAAACATATAAGAAGGAATGGAGTCATACAGAGAAATAAATGCAGAGCTTTTGGTGCTGGAACTCATTTTGATTATAAAAGGAGAATGATAATGTGTTTATGTATGGCTATGTATGTGCACATATATCTTTATTTAGTTGATGATAACAGACATATTTGGCTTGCCATATTTCAAAATATGTTTAACCTTCTTGTTATTTAGTATGCAATTTCTGGGAAAACTTGTAAAGATAAGAGAAATGTTATTTACTGGGTACAGGCTAAAAATAACCAAAAACATAACAAGGATAGTATTTTGAAATTTTGATATAGTCATTTCTCTCATTCTGGAATTAATATCTATAAATGTCATCTTTTGGGAGTTCAGTAAAAAATTGATGAAAAAATCGAACTCTTTTATGAGTTCAATAAAAAGTTGATGAAATTCAAAGTTCATATGAACTTCTGGCTTATTTTAATCTAATCTAAACATATAGATCCAAAACTGAGGAGGGGAAAATAATTACATTAACTGTTCATAAATATATATTTTTTCAACCTTTAAATAGTTTATGAGTTTGTCATGAAGGCTATTTTTACTTCTGGAAACAAAGTCTGAGAAAAATGCTGTGAATAATAATAGATGTACTTTGGGGAAATAATGAAGAAAGATCAGGCATTCCAAAAATGGCTGATCTTGTATATATAATGAAGGTCATCGACTCACTTTGAATCTATAATATACCTCTTCCTGGCACCTCTTCAAAAAGGACAATAATTTATTGGCATGGGCTGATTGATTAGCGAGAATGAGAAATCAAAAAGATATGTAAGCCTCTTCTCTCACATTAAATGTATCAAAGACCTCCAAATATTCATGGTTAGGAAAGTGCAGGAAACAGGCAAGATCCAGCAGGGCTAAGAATGGAAAACTTTCTCTCTCATACTCTTAACATATTTCATGTATTGAAAACAAAGCAGATACTTTCCCCCCTTTTCCAAATGTGATTTTATGTGGATTTCCAAAACACCAAAACATTCAGTTCATTTTAGTGGAAATCTCATCATAGATGCCTCCAGAAGAAGTCCATAGATGCTCCCAGAAGAAGTCCACTCTTCATAAGAGTGATGCTTCAAAAGGCACTCAAATTTTCCCAGTTGAAAATAACTTAGTAGTATAGCCTATTAACAGTTTGCTTGGGTTAGAATGAAGCTGATTATATTATATTAATTATAAAGTGTTTCTTATTTTTTTTTCTTCCATTATAATGCCAAATTTTTGCAATATGCAGACATTGCAAAGGACCTAGCGCTGTGGGAAGAAGGAAGATTATCAAGAAATACCACTGGACAATCAACTCATGTAATTCCACTAGATCACCAAGGAAATTTTAAAATAACCCTTAGCCAGGATTCAGGACCAGTTCAGAGTGGGAAAGATATTCAGCTCCAGCTTCAAAGAAACAAATCACCACCATTATCCAGCAACAATAGCCTGCTAGTCTCCAGTGTTACAAACAGTAGACCTCAGTCTTCCAATACACAGACCAGCAGATCTTCTGGGCTGCCAACTCCACTAAACAGATCTGCCACCCCAAATACTTTGTTACAAAGACCTGTTTCCCCTAACAACCAAGGAAACAAAGAAGGAACCATTAGTATGCAAAGAAGCCAGTCTTTAATATCAAAGAATCAACTCGGAAGGACCATCACCAGTCCTGCAGGGCATCTTGAAACAACTGGAGTTACTCTAGGAAATATTACTCAAAGAAGCAGTATGTCTGAAGTAAGTTTTTTGAAAAGAATTACAATACTATAACACAACTTCACTCTTATTTCTGTATTAGCCTCATAATTATTCTCTACTGCACTTATCAAACTTTAAGATTAATTAAAATATTAGTTGGATTAGAAGGAATTCATTATTTATATCTGTTATTTAATGCTACTTGCTGGTAACACTTTAATTGCTCCCAAAATTCTCTGTGTGTATGTATGTACGCAAACACACATGCATACATTGCACATAGCATGCCATTTATGCATGTGTATTCGTGTATACATTTATTTTCCTTTTCCGTGTTTGGCTTGAAAATGAAACATATTGGCTGAATGCTTTGTTTTTTAAAAAATATTTTTTAAAAAATATTGGCCTTTGGTCTTCAAAAGAAGTCAGAATGCCTGCTCCTTTCTTTGTCACCATAAACCCTTGTGGCACAGTGATTTACAAGTGAGAAGGTTTTTGGCAATCTAGGGGCTATGTCCACCAACAACCAAGAACTACCTCTTAGCCCCTCCTATTCATCTGTTGACTTAATGCTAAACTAAGGATTGTAGTTGAATCATGGAACAGGTTAGATCTCATGGAGGAAAGATATCCTAAGCAGCCTTTAATTCTTTTGTGCTTTAGTTAGCAATTTAGCCTCCAATTTTGTATTTTACCATGCATGCTAAGCTGTGATATACAGTAAAAAGTACATAGTGCTTGAACAATACAATTCAGAACAGTTTTTATCATTTAGTTTCCCTGTTTTCCCAAATTAGAGGCCTCTAGTGCACAGTTTTCCATGCCCTATTTCTAATAGATGAAATGCTTTAAAACTTTTATTTTCTTTATGGAAGAAACCACATTATAAACATTTTTAAGGCAGGGATACATGAAGAATTTGGCAAAGACTTGCATGTCAGTTGTGAAGTTCTTTTTGTAAAAAGTCCAAGGTTTTAGTTTTGCTATCCTGTCTAAAAGAATTATAAGTTGCCTGATGATCTGAGTGCTTGTACACATACCCTCAGCTCTGTTGGCATGGAAAATGTATAGCAAACTTGCAGGTGTGTTACATTACTAGCTTAGTTCAAATTCAAACCAAGCAGTATAACATGGATAAATGTTTTTGTTATTGCTACATTCTGTGTAAACTAATGCTTTAAATTCTTTTCTACATGCAGGTATATACATTTAGTCTTTAGTCTTCAAATATTTTTCTAATTGCAAGTGAGACAGATACATCTACACATCATAGCATTACTGTTTCCTCCTTTCTTTTATGAAGTGTAGATTCTTCATGCTTCATCTCTTCAGACTATTATTCTTTGGAGTCTGTGATAGGTCTTAGTACCTGTATACTGGTAGTCCTCAATTTAAAACCATTCATTTAGCAACTATTTGAAGTTACAAGGGCACTGGAAAAAATAACTTATTACTGTCACTTTTTCCAGTACCATTGTAACTTCAAATAGTTGCTTATGCTTAGACACAATCATTGTGATATACCACATGATCAAAATTAGAGTGCTTGGCAACTGTCATTACCTAGAACAGTTGCAGTGTTCCATCATCAAATGATCACTATTTCCCACCTTCCCCAGACATCTTCCAATGAACAAAGTCAATGGGGTAAATTAGGATTTGCTTAATGAACATGTGATTCACTTCAAATCAGCAGATTCGCTTAACAACTTTGGCAAAAAAGTTCATGAAATCAGGCATGACTCTCTTAACAACGACTTTATTTAATAATGGAAACTCTGGCTCCAGTTGTGATTGTGAGTTCAGAACTTATGTGTGTTGGGTTGGCAAGAAAAGAAAACATCCAGATAACATGCTTTCGTTTTCTAGTTTGCTATGTTTTACTACTAACATTGAAAGAGATTCTAAGGTTTTTTTGTTGATTTATTTGTTTTAATATTTTTTTCTTTTTTTTCTTCAAGGGCATAGGGAAAATTGAAGCAAACTTGTAGAAAGAAACATCATGAATGTCTCAGGACATTGCAAATACCTTTCAGTTGGGAGGTTGCATAAAATTGTACACTGGCTTGCAAGTTACTCTCTGGACTGCAAATCAAGGCTTGCGTAGACTGGTGCGAGAATCTTTGGAGTAAAATTGGGCTTTGGAAGGGAAGGAATTGAGAGAGCAATTGGCCATTCAGAAATTCAACTAGAATGATTAAGAATGATAATGGCAACAGCTTGATGGACATCTGCTTAGAAAAAAACCTGTTTATTGGTTTAAGTATGATGATATCCATTCAGTTGTATCCAAATCTATGGTCCAGCTCTCTCCACGTTTTCCAATATTGTATGAGTTCTTTCAGTTGTTTTATGCTCTGGCTGGTGTCAGTTTTGCTAGCCTGTAGCCATCATGTTTCTTAGTGGCCTTGTTTCCTTTTACTGCTGACCATCCCAAGGATAACTGCCTTTTTCAGTGAGTTTGATCTCATAATTTGTTTGTTTGTCACCTTTGCTGTCAAAAAAATGTGCAGGAGCCTTCTCCAGCACCACAGCTCAAACAAGTTTTTTTTTCTGTCTAGCTTTTTCATAGTCCAAGTTTACACACAATTCAATTCATAAATTCAAAAGAATCAATAGGAATCTGAAAGTATGATTGATTGGATTTTTTTTAAGATGAAAAATTGAGTGTATTAGTGAAGGATGGATGGATGATGAGAGTTTCTGAATGAAAGACATTTCTCAGTAATGTCAAGAGTGGTTTTTGAGGAAAAATAAACAGGGAGAAAAGGAAAGAAGGGTAAGAAACTACCATGAAAAGAGAATGATAGCAAAATAACAACTACTTATATGCAGAAGTATTAAGAGAATAGATTTACTCCCAACTAGGTGAATGGTGAGTTGATATAAAGAAAGAGAATATAGAAACTACTTGGAACTGAGTGAAAGGAATTATGTATAGAATATCACAATGTATATTTATGCTGGTAGGTATAAAATAGTATGAATGATCAAATTAAAAAGACTAGGGGTGAGAAAAACACATATAAAATGCTGTGAAAATGAAAATGAGAAGCATATAATGTGTGTAGAACTTAGTCTAGATGTAATATTATTAAATGATATTATTTAATATTTCTCTAAAATTGCTGCACATTCTCTGCAAAGTCTTTGCCTTGTTGGTTACCCAAAGAAGTGCTTTATAAATCTAAGATACTCGTTTTTATTTTCATAAAAATCTGTTTAATAAAAAGAACTCACTGTATAGTTACAGCACTCCAAACAATATAGAACCAGTGTCTAGGAGGTCATCCTCTTATGAATTCTGAATTACATTTGCAACAGGGCCCCACAATGTGAAATAATGTCCTCCCTGTTCAATGAGCAGTTTTAAAATGTGGGCTATTGGCCTGAAAGAAATCTGGATTCTATTATAACTTACAGCTGTTCAATGTATATCAACATTCATTTGTTTGCTACTTTTCTACACAGAGTTGACCTGTCAATGTGTCAGCTTTGTTAGGGATGTCATAAAGATTAAAGAAAGAGTAGAAGGTTAACCATATGAGTTTTACTGGATTAATTAAATTTGCATAAATTTACATATCCTGCATTGCTTCCAATATATAGAATGCATGTCCCACATCCACTCAATGTTTAGGAAATTTGTAGTGATCCATCTCTTTTGCCAGGCTTTTAATTGTTAGGTGATGTTGATATTGTATAGCATTTTTAAATTTCTGTATTTTGTCTTTGGTTTGAAATTTTAGTAGCTGCCCTCCAGTGTATGCCTGAGTTGAAAGGTGGATATAAATTAAATAATAATATGGTTAAATCCAAAAAGTCCTAGATATTTGAAAGTTAGTTCAAGAATTTCCGTGAGGTCTCTTGCTAAGTCTCCTTACAGAATTGTAGCTCTCTACTTTCTCTGAGGTGATGATAGAAGATCTTGCTTTGCGGGTGACAATAACACACTCCTATTTTGTTCTGAAGTTGGGTCTTTCAAGATCTGAGGCTTGGACCAGCACTCAGCTTCCACACTAATGTGATTTTGAGCATATTCATTCAGAAAGAACAAAAAGCACCATATTCTTCCTTATTACCCATACACTCAGTTAAAAATTGCTTTCGCTCTTGGTGTAATTTGGGGTAAAGATATTAAGTTAAGGCATCCCAGAAGCAGGAAGGAGTGGCTGAATTACTGATTTTACTGCAAGTTTTATCATTTGCTCCTTGTTGCATGCTGTTTTGAGACTTATATAACCAGAAAGATGGGGTAGAAGTTAAAAAAAATAAAGTAATAGATACTTTTTTTTAAAAAGGCACTTTAAAAAAATTAGCGTAATTACTTGCACAGGGTCTTCCTGTAGCATTTCAGTTGGATTTCCATTGCTGTGTCCCATAAATAATCTTGTAGGTTAGGTAGCTTCTTATATGCAGTCAGTTCAGCATCTGTTTTGTGAGACTAGAAATAGTTTTTAGACAATTCTTAATTAGTTCTTAGACAATTCTACTGATTAATATATGTTTTACACATCCACCGAATTTTCCTTGTCTCTTCCTGAAAAATCCTTGAAATAGAGGAAGATTATCAGATTAATCAGGAGTACCTGTAATTGTTTTTAATTAAAGAATCAATTCAATTAATTGCAAACCTAATTTCTGTTCTGACTGAATTATTTTTGTGGCAGGATGACTTCCTACAACAACTTCAGCTTGCTCACCAGCCATGGATTTTGCCAGCTGATACTGAAAGTGAAGAAGCAGAAGCAAATCGAGATAAATGTGAGTGATTAGTATCAGATTCATTGCTGGAGATAGAGACCTCATTTTAAAGAAATAATTTTAGTTGTGTACCCTTGTTGGCTTCTAACTTATAATAGAATTTTTGTATTTGTTATTTATTTGTGGAAATAAATGTCTAGTTTTCTGGTTGGGAGGTCAGCCTATAAGGTTGAGAATGACCTAAAATCATATAAACTGAATCATTTGTTCTCTGTGCCACAAACTCAGACTTACCTCTTTTTAACAAAAGTGTCACATATTTACAAATCAGGGATAAAAACTACATAGTGACAAAAGCTTTTGATGAACACATTTGATAAAACATAATAGATGATTTAAATAATATTTGAAAAATATATGAGTTCAGTTTAGTATTAGCAGATTTAATTCTAACTGACAAATAATTCACTACCTCCTGTAACAAAACAGTAATATTTTTTATTTGTCTGAACAGTGTTTGTTAGTGCAGAGACCTAATTCATAAACTTGGGTGTATGGTTCTGCTGCTGAAAAACATAACCTAGAGAACATACATTTATATAATACAGTTTAGACAAGCAGCATGTGCTAATTGATCTCAGTGTAAAGAGGTAACAATAAATTATACCGTACATGGTGATAATAGTAAACCTAAATAAGATAGGTGGGAATAGAAATTATTCTGACAATAGTATTTGTTTTAAAAAAATCACAATAGTTTGTGATATGAAAGGAAGAAATGTGTAATTTTCTAAGCTATTTTAGATTTTATGGCTATGAAGCAACATGCTGCTTAACAGTTACTCATTAGCACCTTGTCAATAGAATTGGAACCATCTCAACATGACCTGTTCAATAAAAAACCCTGCCAGTTTTGTGGGGAAAAAACTAATGCTGGTTATAATTTAACATAGGTGGTAGCAGAAACTGGAAAAACTAAGCAGGGCTTGGGCCTGAACTGTACAGTACTAGTTTCAGATTCCTCCGGAGAATAGCAGAACTGTGGGCAAAACTGCAAAGTGGCTTTTTTTCTTTTTTCTTTTTAATTCTAGAATAGCAAATTCCTTCCTTACTCTGCTAAGACAGTATAATTACATGAACCTGTGGGTGATTTTGGAAATATATATGGAATGGGAAAATATTTTAACCACATTGGAAAATTATACAGATATCAAATAAATAACCATTTACATGTTTTAACATCCTGTCTATTTGAAGCATTATAATATAAACAGCTTTGGGGTAAGCAGATAAAACTAAACATTAATAAGACTGTCCAAAAGATATAGTTAAAAAGTCAAAATGGTGTCCATGTCAGAGAGATCAAAGCTACAATTCTTTTTTAGTTGTATCACATTTTCATTAGCTTAGTGTGACATCAGAAACTAGATCATAGTTTATTGTTTCCAAACTTTGGGTACTGCTCAAAGTAAATGTATCTTTGTTGATTTTAACAACTTTCCAAATAGGAAGAACATAAGAAAAAGTATTTGAACAGTAGACAATTTCTCTTGGTTAGTAATATCCATTAGGGCCATTTGTTTGATTCTATATCTTTTTGTTCTTGAGTATTATTGGTTTTATTTAATTATTTCTTTTTTCCTTGTTTTTGTAATGTGGTGCTGTGATTTTATTTTATTTTTTAAGGAGCCATTGCTCCTTCCTTCCTCAATATATACAATCTACTACCATGGAATTCCTTTTAGGTTCAAGAGAACATACCAAATAGATTTTTATATTTTTCTTAGAATTACAAATTTATGCTGGTATATATGCTTTTAGCATTTATCGAAAAAATTTAATTGCTTTATCAGAAACATTTGGATAAAATTTAGGCAATAAAAATAAGAATATACAGTAAAGAAAGTAGAGTTTTACAGTAAATATTTGCATTTTATAAATGCCTAATTTTGTTCCCATTGCTATTTCAGACCAACCCACTGGATTATAAATACAAAATCTGTTTCTTGCTGTCATGAATAAAACAATCTGTTTATTCTAGCTTGAAGGCAGAGAGTGGTAAAACCTCCTTAACTGAAATAACAGCTACTTTCTTACAAAACCTTTAAGGCTGCAGTAGTTTGAATCTTAATTTTAGTCCATATATCAATTTACACAGTAGACTTTTTATTTATTTAATTGAAGGTCACTCAAATAGGTGGTTCATTGAAAGAGAACAAACATTGTTTGATCTGAGCAATATTGTACTTTGGGTGATACCTGAGCATGGTAAATTGGGTAAAAGAATAAGCCTTTAAAAATAATTATATGGCTAATAGCAGCCATCTGCTTTTGGAATGCAGTCATTGTGGCCAAACTTACAAGTGAAGGACAAGTCTTGGAAAATGCAGACTGCCAACATCCAGGTGTTGAAATGTTTGTAATACAGAGAGCTAGGGAAACTCCTGTCAGAATTTCTATTGCAAATTCCTTGTAAACACTGCAATTGAAGGTCTTACCCATATACAAAAATGCTAACGAAAGTTAATAAATAAGACACAAATCTGCATGAGCATTATATATGTGATTTAGTGTTGATAGGAATTAAATTTCATAATTAATAGTTTAGAACAGAAGAGCAGTAGAATTGATCTTCTCAATAACAGGTGTTTTAAACTCAACTTCTAATCAATTGAATTCAGCTAATACTGCATTCTTCAATTTTAGGATATTACAACACAAGTATAAAGCTATTTTGAACATGGAAAAGATTATAGCAAGTAAAATAGTTTTTTTTAATTAAAAAGATGCTATAGTAGCCACAAAACTCTAGATTCTGTTTAAATTATTTGCCTGCCCACATTAAATAATTTATATTGTTAGAAAAAATTAATTGGTTAATATTAAATTCTTTTTAATTGGGAAATTAAGGTCTTCATTTAAAATTCTGTGAAAAAATTACCAGTAGAATAATTTCGGAATGAAGGATAATGAGTGCAATGTTGCTCCATAAGCTATGCCCCTTTTGCAATGTTGCAAAGTGTGAAGAAAAGAAGCGGTGCGTGCATTCCAATGTTGCAACACTAAGTTTATCACACGGACTCTCCTTACCATCCCCATAGACCCTGCTGAAGAATTTTCCACTTCTGAATGGACACTGAATGGCACTGAAAGTTGTAGATTATGCCTTTCCCTTAAGGCAAAATGTCCTCTCCCTAAGACATCACATTGGTTTGTTTATGCTATTAATTACACTGTAAATCAGCAGAATTGAGCTGATTGCTGTAGGTATGAACTGAATCAATGGATGGATGGATGGATGGATGGATGGATGGATGGATGGATGGATGGATAGATAGATAAATAAATAAATAAATAAATAAACAAACAAACAAACAAATAAATAAATGAAAGCAGAATCAAAAGCACAAAATATACATGGTGTTTTATTAGGACTGAGACCAACCAACTCATGTGGAAGCTATCCAGTTTGATTTAGGACTGATCTAGTATTCAACTAGAGGGACAACATATGCATTTTTGTTTTTTCTAATGCACATTTTTAATATTTTGTCTAATTTTGTGTTCTTGTAAAGTTTCTGATTGTTTTCTTTTCTTGGAAGCTTGTATTTTAACATTCTGAATAAAACAAAAAATTATTGTGACAAAAAATCACATTGGTTTGTTTATGCTGTTATTTACACTGTAAATCAGCAGAATCCAGCTGATTGCTGTAGGTATGAATTTAATGACTGAATAAATATATTAGAACAAAGGAAGCAGAATCAAAAGCACAAAATATATGTAGTGTTGTCTTAGGATCAAGGCCAACCACAAAATATCCGACTCATCTGAAGGCTAATCCAGTTTGATTCAGGACTGAATCAAAATCATAAACTGTACGTCTTCCATTGCAATGAAAATCTGCAAATGACTGTATGCATTTTTCAACTGAATTGGGTAAAGTGTGCAGACATCATAATTCTTTCTGAAGCATGCAAGCTTCCAAGTATCAAACAACAACCTTCTTTTCTAAAAACCCTGGATTTGTGATTCACAGTCACATTGATTCCTAATGCTGTAGTTTCTCCTAGCCAATCCTAAAATTGCTGCTGGAAGGCAATCCACAAACAGTCCTATGCAGTATATGCCAGGCTAGCAAAATCTGAATTGTCATTTTTCTTTCTTTTTTCTTTTTGAATGCAATTCTAAAATAAAATTGTCATTTTGATGCCTTGAAAATTGTTTAAGTTTCAATTAACAGGATTGAACCGGGTAAATGGGAAGATGCACATAAATGGTATTTCTTCCTATAACTTCTTATGCCTAAATGAGTGGGTTGTCATCAGACGGTTATACTGACTTCAGTGCAAGAAAAAGCAAGGGCAAATGAAGATATGGCATTATCAGAAGAGCATCAAGCAGTTGCTTCAAATATGTTTTCATTGAGTGATTGACTAAGTGCCATGAAGTCATTTTCAACCATCAACTAGTGTCCACATCCTCTATTTTGATTTACCTTTGAAGAATGTGAACAATCCTAGTTCAGTTTTAACCGAAATATCAACTATTAATGGGACAAGTCACAATGGCAGACTTCCCTAATATAACATATTTCTTATCAGAACTATTTCTGATAAAATTATTTTACTAGCATGATAACACTGACCACAATCCAAGCCTCCAGTACTGGTAATTATAAAGTATCAGTTATGCTTCAATTCTGCGCTTGAGTGGTTAGATAGTCTAGAAACATTGGTATTTGAATATAGATCTTTTTAACNTAGATAGATAGATAGATAGATAGATAGATAGATAGATAGATAGATAGATAGATAGATAGATAGATAGATAGATAGATAGATAGATAATAGATCTCCATTCTGAATGAAACTATAAGCATTTCAAGCCATTTTATCTGAATGTGTAGTGAAACTCTGAATGCAAGGAAGATTTTCCATTTTAAAGTTCTGTTAGAAGGATTCCTAATTCATCTTGATTTCAACACCAATATCCTTCATAGGAAATGCCAAGATAAACCATACTGGAAATATAAATGTTTAACTTGTCACTTGGTTTGAAAGAGCTTACTTACATTCAAATAAACATTCCCAATGCATTGTAAACTTTCAAGAGAGATTTCCATTTCCTATATTCTGTGAATTTTTTACTTTATTTGTGACCCTCCTTTTTAAACTCAGTAAAGCTGGAATGTGTAAAGATAAATCTAAAACCTAATTTATTCTATCATTTATTTTTTATTCCTTTCCTTAGACATAATAAAAATGATAGAGTGAGAAATGAATGCAAAGCCAACTAGCATAAATTTTCACTAAAGCTGGCTCATTCCTTCTCTTTTGCTTTAGGTTTTTTCTAAAGAGTTAATGAACTGCATTAGACAAACTTGATGTTAAGCTGAATGTCGCACCCTGAGTCTTTTCTTTTTCCTTCTTTTCATTACCTCCCAAAGATGCTGTGACCACTCATGTGTACATATATGTATCTTGAATTTGGATCTTTATATTTTAAAGTATTAATGATGCTCCATTTCATAAGATTCTTGCTGCATCACATACCAAAGATTACTGCTTTGATAATTTGAGCCAGTCACATTCTGTAAGCCCAAACCAAGTCACAGGATTATTGTTGTGGGAAAAATAGGTGGAAGAAGCATTATGTATAAGACTTGAATTGTAAAAAATAGAGGTGCAGTAAAAATCAAGTAAAGAAGATGGGAAAAGGCAGAGTTACTGATATGTTCTAAATATTTTTCTGCAACATCATATTAATTTCATACTGATGTGTGTAATCTTATTTAAACTTCATACTCTTGTTTCACTATCCATATCCATATGCTTATATTAAGAAACAAAATTAAATACTCATATGAAGAATATGTATTCTAATTATGTATTCTATTTATTATTTATTCTAATTATGTATTCCTTTAATATTTAATAGTGCTTCATCCTTTTTTATTTTTCAGGCTTGTGAATGAAATTGTGGATGCAATGAAGAACAATTTATCCCAAGTACATAAATTGCAGATAACTAGCTATTTTCATTTATTGTGCATAATAGAAGCTTAGTTTTATAAATGCAACATGTGGTGGAATTATTGTAAAGTGTGGATGCTACAAATGTACCAAACTCCAGATCTTATCACAGTAACAGCGACGTAGGTAAAGATGATTAAGAGTCATTTTTAATGCATTTCTAATAAAATTCATTTTGTTTAATTTATATCTCTCTTCTTTTAGATCGACATTTGTTATATTCAGCTTTGCCTGGTAAAAAGCACACCTCAAAAATTTTCTGCATTTCAGATTTTTTATTCCTCATATTTTTATAATCTTGTCTCATTTTTATTCAACGAAATGTTATTTCATTTGACCACATCTTTAGTGTGTGTGTGTGTGTGTGTATGTGTGTGTGTGTGTAGCCCAGCCAATAGGATTACTGTTGAAAGGATTGGAAAATGAGTTATATATGCTACCGTACTAAGAACCTCTATAGATAGAGCTCAGGGTAAACGGACAGTTGTTCATTGTAATAAATTTAGAAATGAATGAACAATTAATTTGTGGATGGTGTTTATATGCATGTGTGTATTTATTCAAGCATAATTTACTGGAATTAGCAGTTTCACATTGTTACACAAAAGCTTTTACTTAGTGAATTATGTGGAATAATTAATGCATGCATAAGTAAAATATTTTAATTTCAAATATATTATTTATTCAAATCTTTACTGCTTTAAACATTTGATAACAGAACTGTGCATTTTATATGTTTGAAACAAACATTTGAAGCAGATTGCTTTGGACTGACTTATGAAATTTGTCCCAGGAGTTATGAATGATGACATATGCAGTATTCATTTACTTATTTCAACTGCGAGCGGAGGTGTGCTGCATTTAATTCAATGGCTTTTATTCCTGAATGGTGTGCATAAGATTGTGTTGTTGTTCAGTTAGACATGTGTTTGCCTTCTTTTCTTTTTGATTTCAGCTTCTGAATCACATACTTACTACCATTACAATAGTTATAAGTATCAAAATTATAATGAATAAAGCCAAATTTCCTATCACAAATATTAAGACTGTGGCCTTTATTTTTTGTTATCCAATGATGAATAAGCATGTGAAGAAAATATTTATTGAAAGTATTTAAGTATGACCTCTATAATTGTGGATTTAAAAATATTTTATAATAGAACAACATGAACTAACTATACAACACAGTCCAAAATAATGTACTAATAGCAGATAGCTGAATTTTAAATGTTGGAAGTTAAAATATAGCCACTGATGACTCAGTGGACCAACAGAGCATTTAATAACAGGCAACATTTCCTGCCTTACTGCAGAAAATTAAGAAGATACAAATTTATTTTAGCAACATGATTACAATAAACTGGGGACATCCATTTGTCTATAGTACAAAGACTAATTGCCTCTTTGAAGGATCCCCAAGGTAGTACTAAGATGTATCTTCTGGAGGTGGGGAGCTATTTCAAGGATAAAGATTCAGAATGTTACAGAAGGGCAGTAGAAGCCCCAAAGCTGTCCATCAATAGTTTGCTCCTAGACTGCAGATTAAGTAGCAACATTGGCCACTTGGTCATGTTGTTCCCCAATATGGAGAAATATGCTCACATTTAAATTAATCTATATGTTATTCCTAAAACTCTTGTGTCTACAACCTTTAACTGAGCAAAACGTTTTTTTGAACCAAGGTACTTCAATGGGCTGATTTGCAGAATGCATCCAAAATCCAGAACACATAACTCCCATGGGATTGAAATTTGGCAAATTTGTGCGCAGTTCAGTGCTGCTGTGCCACTGCCCAGTGGTTAATAGACTGGTCCTGCCCTAAACCTTGGAGGCCAGGTAGATCAGTTCCATTATTGATTTCTGGAAGATAGTTAGCCATGGACAAACTCAAGGTTGATACTTGCTTTGCTTATGATCCAAAGGTGTTCCAAATAATTTTCAGCTCTAGCTAACATTGCACAGATCTGGGGTCCACTCTCCTCTGAACAACAATAAGTAAGAATTTTCAGCAATTTTCAATAAGCTTCCATTCTAAAGATTTATATAGGACAGGTTAAAAAAAAGTTTTTTCATATTCTACCTGTTCCTTTAGTCATCACAAATATATTAAACTCTGGGAAAATTGCTCTAGAGTGGAGTGTTCAGTTCACTTTTCAGTTCAGTTTACTTCCTTTACTAACAGGAAATAAAGCCTAATAAACAAAGAGGGTAGCACATCTTGACCCAGCACGAATGAGAAAACACTACATTTGATGTGGAGCAGGAAAACCTGTTTGTTCATAGTGGCTGGGGCAAGACCAAGATGACATGACCCGCTCCTGCCCTCCAGAAGTAGTGGGTGACCCAGGCTCACAAAGGGGCAACCTGGCAGTGCAGATCAGTCCACAAGTACTTTATGGATTACTGTGATTGTGACTCTGAACTATTCCAACTTTCCTCAATGAGATTTTTTTATGAAAAGGAAAAATCGATAGAAGAAGCAGTTAAGAGCTGCAAAGCTGTCTGAATTTCCTTTAATAAAATATGGTGAATGGAACAGTTGATGACACATCAAACTCTTGCCTTGCAATTTGCTTTGTCTGAAGGACCTTCTTTTTGCCTGGTAGTATTTCAAGGATTTAAAATACAAGCAAATTGTGTACGTATAACAATTATGTTGTTAGTAAACATAGCAGTATATTGTTTTTCTTCAGTGTTGTAGACTTTCCTTATTGGTCCCTTAGCAAGTCACAATTTCTTTTATCTTTCATTGGAAAAGTAATTTATTTCACAGAAACCCTCATTTTTACACCTCCTGCTAAGTATCAAACCGCTGTCTAATCTGTCCCCCCCCCCAAAATCAGAATGAATGAAGTAGATAAAAAGATTTAAGGTTTATAGGGATCAGAAAAAAGCCTAAATCTGAGCACCCTACTGTATACACATCAAGAGTCTTAGGCGTATTAAGAATTAAAGGTACATCTATTTGCTTCTTGGGTGGCTAAAGTTTGTCTTCTCTCCTTTGGTGCCAGAAGGAATGGCAGAACCATAGCAGATTTGAGCAGAAACAGCTTTACTGTTGAAAACAATGATTGAAAATAATTAGGAGTTCTCAATCTAAAATTTGTTTTTGATCATAGTTAAATTCAGAAAAGGAGATGATTGCACTTGGGTTATATAGATATATGTCTATCTGTCTAGCTAGTTAGCTAGCTAAATAAATAAACTATGTGTGTGCCTTTGGTGTGAGACCACCCCTGCAAAATGAAAAGGCATTAACACATGCTATTGTCACAACCAGACATTTCTTCTAAATTCTTTGCAGTTGATGATTTTGTTTATGGTAATTAAAATGATACCAACATTATACTTAGTCACTTCAGCAAACAGATTATAAAGTCTGGCTCCTTGGGTTTAAGGACTGGAAATAGAACAAGTAAAGTCAGGCAGCGTTAATTATTTCAAATTATTTTCCGTGCAACCCTGCAAACCTTCAGCACTGATCTGACTTTTCTCAAAACAGGAGTAAAGTTAATGATACCATTTTCATTACCATTCCTTAATCTTGCATGGTTTTTTTCCTCTAAGTAAAAAGGAATGTAGATTCAATGGCTTTGTGCTAGTTTCCCCTTTTTTTTAATGAACACATTTTAAGTGCCTTCTGGACAACATAATTGACTAGAATTTCTATTACAAAAGTTTGGATGAAAAAACAAGCTTCATGTTGTGTTAGCATTTCAAAGTGCTTGCAAAGGCCCAAGTCTTGAGAGATTCTTTGTTAAGAAAGTTTTGTTTCTCCTCATCTCTTTTTCCATCATTTCCAAGGTTGCAAAACTTTCTTTCATTTTCAAAATAATAAATCAGAATATCTTCATTTGACTTTTAGGTTTTAGCACTCATTTAGACTGAAACTATTTTCCATGTGAGCCAGAAAAGAGAATGGTGATTGTGAAAATAAACAAATGCATGACCAAGAGACCCTCCAACATACATACATACATACATACATACATGCATACATATTATTTCTGATATTAATGGTCTATATGTGACATACGTGAAAACTTCAGAATACACCTCTACCACCTTTTATAGATATCAAACTAAGTTTAGACCAACAGAAGGTGCATGAACCATTCGTTCTCAAGGACTTCCTGTTCTAAAGAATAATCACAATTTTATGTGATCACCTGCGGTAAATGATAAAACCAAGTTGCATAGGCTTCTCCCAAAAACAGTTTTATCTTATTTGTGGGTTTAAATGATTAATGAATGCCATAGCAAATTCTGTAACTAATACTCAGAAATCTGTCCCATTAAATTTTGGGGTGTTACGTATTTTCAAATGCAAAGTTAGGTTCTAGTCATTGAGTTGGAGGTTACTTGTACTGAAAAAGGGCTGCTAATAAGTCATATTGTGGAATGCGTTCAGAGGAAGTACTAATTACGAAATGGAAGTGAAGGTGGAGACTGGAAAGGAGATTTTTATATGCATTTATTTTTGTCCAATATAATTAACATCTCTATCAATAGAATTTTATCATATAATCAAATCATTCATGCAGTGTAAATCTGAAAAAGCAAGGGAAGACCTGAAAATAAGAATAGGCCATTTCCAAGGTCAGATAAACGTGCTATATATAAAGACTGCATATTTATCATATATGAAACCTTATGTCCAGGCTTTTTAGAGAGTTCTAAAGAATCTAGTTCATAAACCTATTTGCCAATGGCATTGAAACTGCTCAACAGACAGTGCATCCTTGGTGATTCCATTCTGTTGTATTTACATTTAAACTTATATTTGTAAAAGATAACTTCTATCATCTCAAGTTTCTAATAATCTATGTTTATCTAAAAAAGAATAACACTGCTTATCTAAAGAATAACACTATCTAAAAAAAGAATAGAAGAAATGAAACATTTCTTATTATTTGTATTTTTATAGCAACTTTATGTTTTATTTTCCTAAAAACTGGCTTATTGATCTAAAATGGCTAGGAGCTCTTAGAATATGATGTTCACAAATTGGGAAAAAACATAGCATCATCAGATCCCTTCTTTAGATACATAACATATGCAGTCTTGACTTCCCAGGGTTGCTGTAATGAATGAAGTTCTGTTTTCATATCTGGAGTCCATGATCCTTGTGAGGTTTTAGACTAACAGTTGTTGTTCTGCGTTCTGTTTCAGTCCACATGCACAACATGCACAATGATTTAAGGGCTTTATTGAAAATCCAAGTCCCTAATGTGAATCCCCAAGAACCTGCTCATACCCACTTGCAAAGTCCTAGGAAGTCCAACATTGCTCCATCAAGGTACAAGGCTACCAAGCCCAAGGGCAAAGGCAAATGCAAAGTACAAAGTGTCCACAGTTCAAGTCCAGTCTGAAGTCCAAAGCAAAAGTCCAAAATCCAATGAACAAATTCAAGGTCCAAACACATGGTTAATTGTAGCACAATCCAAAGTCAAGAAAACAAAGAGCACGAGGGAGGAGCAGGCATACGGCAAGAGAATGAGCGGTTGTTTCCAACAATCCCCAAACTCCACTCATCCAATTTAGTAGGCACTTAGCTGGCGCAGCTCATCAGGAGGAGCAAAGCTGCTACCTCGTGAGTAGCCTTGCTGGCCTCCGTTGTGTCTGTCTCCTCTCAACCCTGCACGTCCACAGGTCAGGTGGAGGAGACCATTCCTCCTCATTCCCATTGCCAGCTATAGCTACACACCATCTTCACCCTATGCTTTCAGTGGGACCTCTGAGCTCTCCAGTGCAGCTGCTCCTCTCCTTTTTCTTCTTCACCCTCTAGCGACCTGTCCACTGTGCCTGGCCTCTCCACTCCTGGCTCAGAGACCTCAGCAACTTCCCGATGCTCCTCCTCACCTCCCTCCTCATCGTCCAAACTGGCGTCAGGGTAAGCCATCACAATCTGGTTGTCATATTATGTTCTGAACAATTTTCTGCAAAGTGCATTCTTTGTAAGGAAAAATGTACTTTCCCCTTACAACCTGAGAGTTTTATTCATTCATTTCTTTATTTATGCTGCCCATTTCACTATCTAAAGTGGCTCTTACTAGTTTTATGCGTACATATTCACATGGGGAGATTGAATCTATAACTTATTCCCTTGACTTCAATGAAAAGGAAATGGTTTTTTTTTTACTGAATCTGAAGTTAATATAAAGTTGTGGCTTGGGATGGGTCTGGCTTTTAATTAAACAGAATCTGGCCAGAGGTATCCATAGGCAGGGGGAAAAAAGTAAAGATGGCAGCTAAGGCCATGTGATTGATCCTATATGCTATTTTTTACATGTGTCGCATGCATAAAGATATTAAAGGAGCAAAGCTTCAGTTTACTTGATGAATGATGCCTCCATCTTGACTTTTTGAACCCTCCCACTCCAGTGAACAGCCCTAATGTAGATAAAGCATGTTTTCCCTCTTAATTTCCCACCAATACATCCTGTTTTAGTCACTGTGCCGGCATAGTTCCTTGCTCCCTAACTATGCTGTAAGAATGTTTGCCAGGATTTCTGAAGTGTTTGTATGGTGGCAGAGAGTCCAGGAACCTGCTACTACAGCAAAGTTTCCATAAAGTCTTATCTTCCAGTTCACTAACCACTAATCTCTACTGCAGGATTTTGCTCATCCCTTTATATATATCCCTTTGTATGTTAGAATAAAGCATTACTAAAATTAATGGAACATATTTTCAAGGAAGCAAGATGGAAAATGTGTTTTTATTTTCCATCTTTTGCTGCTGTGTTAGCATTTTGCCTTTACCCGCCAGAGTTGCAATAAGCTCCTATGTTACTTTCAAAGCAGAGGCAGACACATTGAAGTTATACTTTTAAAACCACAATAGTTAGAATATTTTATGTTATACTGTACATGAAAGCATTTAAAAGGCTGATCTCATCAGCTTTAGTTTTTATCCCTTTTTTCCTCCTTTACAATGGTGGATTGAAACCAGGCTTTTGAGCTGCAACCCTTTGGTGCTCTGAATTTCATCAGTGGTGTAGAACTGGAATGCTTGATTTGAACGATTGAAGATTGATGGCCTTTGGTGTTCACACATGCAAAGTCATGCCATTCTAACTATGAAATCGTCTGCATCTCCAAATCCGCCAACAGCCAGCCTTACTTGCTTATTTCCCTAAAGAAATAATTATGCTACATTCAAAGATGTAATAATTATGATCAAAGCATATTTTATGAATTAGTATTAATCACATTTTTAGTGCTGGCCCATGAACAATAAAATTGTACTTGTAGAGAGCCACATTACAGATTAGTGAAAGTTCAGAACTTAATTTTTCTCCAGAACATATTTTAGCAGGAGTAATAAATGATTTCATACAGACTTTCAGGCTCTGTATGAATTTCTTTTTGGCACAAGTTTACTAAATATATATATAGAACAGACAGTAGCTGCATTTCACAAACCATCCTCTCTCTCTCTCTCTCTCTCTCTCTCTCTCTCTCTCTCTCTCTCTCTCTCTCNATATATATATCCTCACTTTATTGTGTGTAAACTGACAGAAAGGAGGGGGGAGAACTTGGCAGGAATGCTAAGTAATTAAACTGTAATATTAAGGAAACTTGTTGCCACTCGGCATCTTTAAGCAACATGTTAGTCCTGGTCGGTTTGGGAATCAATTTTTATTGGCTGCACAGGAACTGGGTGAAAAAAAAGAACATTTAAAAATTCAACTGTTTAGAATTCTAAATGTTTTCCATTGTTATTTCTTAAATATGAACAAAACCCTTGAAAAACATATGTGATAGGAATCTTTAATTCTGCTATGCAGTAATTTGTTAAGAAAAAACAAATTTTCTTAAGGACAATTATGGAAATATTTATTTCAATTAGTTTGAGTAAAACAATACAATACAATTCTAAAATACTTTTTTAAAAAGTGATCAATGCCTATTGAATAGGTTTGTATATGTGCCTATTCACAGGTAACTGCTATTGATACCAATGTGATTTAACCTAAGTAAATACAACCAACAAACATTTCCCCAAAGAGAGTGGGAGAGAGGAGAAGAAGAAGAAGAGGGGTGGGTAGGATGCGGCAAAGTGAATGACTGTTTAAAATCTTGTTTATTTGGACACTTCAGAGGCCACCTGACTGACATTTAAAAAGAAAAAGAAACAGTAAATTGAAGATGCAGATTATCTTGGTCTAGAAGACATATATAACAAACAATGTGTCAGCAACCACCCTATTCAAGCCTTGGGAAAAGGGCCAGCGTTTCAGTGTCAAGTCAATAGGAGAAGTACGAAGGAGCCATATTGATCACTGGGGGATTCTATTCCATAGAGCAGTGCTGCCATAAAGGTGTTCCTAGGTCACAAAATACAGTATAACATAGTTTAATTGAAATGTCTTAGATTGTTCTTAGTCTATTTGAACTTTATAGTCAAGCAACATGGTGGCTAAATTAGCATTTTGGGGAATTTATTAGCCAGTTGATTTCAACCTTGAAGGGACTTCTTGCTTGCTGCCAATGCTCCATTTCTGAGGGAGTTGTACCCTGAGAAAAGGTTCAGAAAATAAAATAGGGATTCAACAGATATGTGGAGAAATTGATTCCATGATCAAGATGTTGAATTTTGCTTAGTATGCTTAGTATGAATGTCCTTCTTGTAACATAGACTTTATTAATAAAGGAGAGTATTTATAGCTCAGGATTGAAATGAGGGATCCTTGGTTCTCTCTGAGCTTGGTTGTTTTCTTGCAGATGTTCATTACCCAAACTAGGAATATCATCAGTGTTTACTCTCAGTTTATATTCTAGTGACTTGCCCTGTCAGTGTTGGAGGGGTGGTTTTGGAGTAATTTTGGTAGCAAAGGTGATAAAACTTCTGCAAGAAAATAACCAAGCCGAGAGAGCACAGAGGACCCCTCATGGACTTTACTTTATCTCTTGCATTGTGGAATGACAGAATGACAGAAAATAGATCTTGTCATTCTTCTGCACGATATCCTTTCAGGTACTATAAAATTGCTATTGATTACTTTCTTTGCGATTTAATCTCAGGGTTACAGTAATTCTGTTTATTTCAATATAATTATTTTGGTCTAAATAAGCTTGAATTACCTTGATTCATCTGTCATTTCTGTACCTTTTCACCATCTTTGAATTTTTCTCAGAATTGCAGAACTTGACGCAATATTTGTGCAGAGTCTTACCAGCACAGAATAAAGTGGAAATATTACTTAGAATTAAAGGACTAGTCACTACAGGGTTGTAAAGAGGGAGTTTTTATTGCTCCTTGTGGCTAGACAAGTATTGTTCTATGATGTAAACAAAAATTGCATTTGTTTTATATGTATATATAAGGCAAATGCAATTTTTGTTTACATCATACTGTAGAACAACAGTTGTCTGTTTTTTTTAAAAAAAGTCTTTAATAAAAAATCATATATATTAGTTGTCTAATATATATTATTTTTATTAAAGATTTTTTTTAAAAAAATAAGATAAAATAATACAAATTAATATAAAGTAAGAAAAAGAAAAGAAAAAGGAAGAAATCAAAGAGAAAGCTAAAAGTGCAGGAAAAGAAAAAAGTAAAAAGAAAGAAAAGAAAGAAAAAAGATACAAAAAAGATACAAAGATACCAGCAGTTATATGTACACTTATAAATTTATCTCTTGCCCTATGGTTGCAACATAATTCTTTTTTATAATGTATCCTGCCTAATCATCAAAATCATAAATCACAAGTTCATTTTTTCTGTTGCATGCAAAAAGTCAATAAGGAGCTTTCAGTCAGCAATATACTTAGATATTGCCCTTTCTCTGATCAAGGAAGTCAATCTCAGCAAATTCCATCTTCACCAATCATTTTTCCATTGTGGATAGTGCTGAATATTTCCATCTTTGTGCATACAATAATCTCACTGCAGTTATCCAGTACAAAAGAGTCCCATGATTTTTTTCAAACTGTTCATCAATTCCAAAAGAAAAACCTCTGAAGGAGACTGTGTTGGTAAAGAATGATTTGGTCAAAATTATCCAGTAAATTCCATAATCAAATGGGAATTTAAACCCCGGTCTTCTCATTTAAAGTTCAACAATTATTAAATTATACCCTTGAAACCAGGCTAATCTGACAAGAATTGTTTTTGACATTCTTATCTTGAAAATTAATATATTGTTTTCACAATGATCAGGGTTAATTAATTCCTCTAAAATCTTTGCCAAGATAACTGTGACAAACTGACCATTAGTTAGAATTACACTACAGAGATTTATAAATTGTACTGTCTTCAGAGCACAGTGTAATGAAGCAATATGTCAGAAAAAATGGAGTTTGGGGATAAT
>NW_015387163.1:201776-204528 GCF_001527695.2 Protobothrops mucrosquamatus
TCTTATTTAAAATAAATGTGACATGTTTGATTTACCATATTCTGGGTCACAGAATGACTGACACTTCTTTGCTGAAGTAGATAAGACAATTTGGGTCAGTTTTGGTTTGAGACTTCTCACTTTTCACAAACTCAGCCAGCGTTTATCATTACTGGCATACTCAGAAAACATAATTGTGACTCTCCTTCAAGATCTTGGTATGATGTTAAACAGAAAGGACTATGCTAAGAAACTTCAATGTCTGTTAAACATCTGTGAATTCTTTGATGTTTCACTTTCAATAGAGAAAGTGTGTGAAACGGTTTGAAGTATAGTAAAACAGTAGATTCTCTCGAAAAAAATTTGTACTTCAATAATAATCAAGATGAATGCCATTTATGCCATTGCATGATTGAATTTTCAGTGCAATCCAGAGGTTGTTACAGAAGAACAATGAATGGTTCAACTCACTGGAAATCAGTTTTAGAATTTAATTTTATTTAAACTGATTACAGTATTTAAGATATAACAAGAATCTGCTTCGTAAGATTCTGTGAGAATCAGCCAATTTCCAAATGCCCTAACAAGTTATAATCATTTTAATGTTGCTTAATTTTCGTGAATTGTAATCATTTGACTAGCTTAACCAGTGCTTTTTTTGTAAAAAAAAAAAAAAAAGGTGCCAGAACTCACACACGTCATACAACCCGCCTTGCCTACCCTACAAGGTTCCATCCAAAAAAGGTGCCAGAACTCTGTTCTGGGTGTTCTATAACAAAAAAAGCCCTGAATTTAACCATTAGCAGATCTTGTTATGCAGTTGCAAAGAGAGGAACACATATTTAGCCATTTTATTTTATTTTTCCCTGTTGCTATTGCAGGGAAACAACTTGGAACTAAAGGTATGAAAAATTCCGAAGTTCCAGCAAGCAAAAAAAATGCCATACAAAGGAATCTGTATTCAAGAAAGGAATGGATAAATCAGGAGAAAAACATTCTGTGTATGAAGTGATACAAAGTCTAACAGAGGTTTCTATTAAGGGGAGGGACAAAAATAATTAAAGAAATCAGATATCATAGCTGAATGATTCCCCCTTTTTAATGTATTGTATGTATAAGCCACATGGAAAAGGGGATGTCCTCAACTCTATGTTTGTGCCTAGTATCCTAACCTTTTGACTCCCCCTCCTTCCTTTGTGGATGCTCATGGACTTCAAATATAGTATTGGTGCATATCAGTTTGGACGAATAGTGTTGGGTCTTATACACTATTATTGCAAAAAGTAACCTAGTCCTTCATCTCTTGATGAAATGATTACTGATTCTTTGACAGTATATTATTGCATCTGAAATGCAACAGGACTCCCAACATACCTATGACTTGGTGAATACTTTTCTTGTCCTCAGGTTATGTACAGCAGATTATTCAATGAGAATGTGAGAAAGAATGCAAAATATATATATTTGGGCCTGCTTTAACTTGTTCCGTTTTAATTCAATACTAAGAAATATCAGTAGGAAGTTAGAAAGAAAAAAGATTCAAAGAGTTTAATGAAATACTGAACAATATAATAAAACATATGGATTTATTCAGAATGAACTGTAACCAAAAAAAGTTTGCTTCAAATGAAACATTTTCTTATACCTGATTTTAAAGCTTGGTTTTATGTAGCATGTTCAATTTCCATCTATAAACTTGCTTTGTACAAAAATAGAGAAAAGTATTACCAATACATCTTTATGGAATGTTTAATTTATAATTTAAAAGGAAAATTATTTTTTCTAATTCATATATTTTATCATGACTACTCTTCATTTTATTGTTTTTTTTTCCATTTTTGTTCTAAATTGGTGGTATTTTCCTTTTTTATAATACTATTAATTATAATTAATCTAAAAATTAAGACTGGTCAAATTTTAATGGTTGAACTAAATAGTAGTTCCACACTTTTTTTTTGTAAATTCAGGATCTCTGTTGCTTGAGAAACTTAATAATATATTTGGTATACTGTTCAACCTATTACTATTTGGTCTGGGACTGTTGTCTATTTTAAGAAAGCCAAACTCCACTCAAGTCTGATCTTCTATTTTGATTATAAGGTGATCACAAGCAAAAGTTTTGGTTGTTGCAGCACCACGGATATCTCCATGTCACTATTTGGTCTACACCACAGGTCGGCAACCTGCGACTCCAGAACCGCATGTGGCTCTTTGAGCCTTCCCCTGTGGCTCCCAGCCTCCTCTGCCATTTGCAGAGGAGGCTGGGAGCCTCTCTCTCTCTCTCTCTCTCTCTCTCTCTCTCTCTTTTTTTTTCTTTCTCTCTCTTTCTCTCTCTCTCTCTCTCTCTCTCTTTCTCTCTCTCTCTCTCTCTCTCTTTTTCTTTCTCTCTCTCTCTTTCTCTTTCTCTCTCTCTCTCTCTCTCTCTGTGTGTGTGTGTGTGTGTGTGTGTGTGTAAAAAAAGAGAGTGGCATGATTACATGTGGCATGTTTAGTTTTCAGGATGATTCTTGGAAGATTTTATTCTTTTTTAAACTCTGATATTTTTATTGTAGGGCTTAAACTATGGTTTTCATTTCTTTCCCTTTTTTAAATGGTGAAAAACTATTCCATCAATATTCAATAATTATGCTCAATGGAACTCAGGAACAAAAAGGAAGACTTGGAGGTCACTTTTTACAGTTTTTAAAAGAGACTGGATAGCCATTTGTCTGAAATGGTATAAGGTTTCCTGCCTGAGCAGGAACTAGAGGACCTCCAAGGTCCCTTCCAACTT
>NW_015387163.1:207172-210385 GCF_001527695.2 Protobothrops mucrosquamatus
ATAAACATGTGGTTGCATTCAGTCTCCCCAGGATCCTGTCCACGTCCTCGGGAGCCACAGAGTCAAATTCCTCCCATATAATAGTCTCAAGACCTGCTCCCGCCACCTCCCCCGGGGCCACCCAGTCGGAGTCCAAACCCTCTCGGATCCGAGCGACTTTGTCATGCAGATATTGTGCAAATTCCTCAGCCTTCCCCGCTAGGGGGTCCCCCCTCCCCTCAATTGAAGGAGGGAGCGGGTCACCCTGAAGAGGGAGGCCGGGCGGTTATCTGATGACGCAATGAGGGTGGAGTAGTAATTAGACCTCGCCACCCTCATCGCCACAAGGTAGGATCTAACATGCATCCTTACCTGTGTTTGGTCGGATTCAGTTCGGGTAGCCCTCCAACTGCTCTCTAGGCGTCTTTTCCGGCGTTTCATCTCTCTCAGCTCCTCGGTAAACCAAGGAGCTAGTTGAGATCTACGTCGGGTCAGACGTATGGTGGTATTAGAATTAATTGGCCTTTCTTCTCTACTTGAAGATCTGGTTACAATAAAATGATAGACCTTTAGAGCATTATTGTCTGCCTTAGCCAAATGTTTTGTTGAGACAAAAGCCAAATGCTATTAATTTATATTTCCTGTGCCTTTAATAGCTTCAGAAAGCATCTGGTAGTGTTCCTTTCTCATTTATTCTTCTATCTATCTTTATGCATCTTAGATATAAAACCATAGTATCTATTATATAGCTCTCTAATGGAAATGCCAATCCAATCACTATTTTTTTAAAACAAAGAAACAAAAAAAAATGTCTCTCAAGGCATATGCAAATCACCAGGCTGGACAAAAACTACATTATATCATAATTGCCAGCATTTACTTACTGTTGCCACTTTATTATATTCATTTAAAAATAATTTGGGATACTTTCAAAGTTACTTAGGACAACTAAAATGCTGGAGTATGCCTTGTTCAAAATTGAGGGGGCATAAAGTGAAGAGTCTTCTTTATTCCCATTTTAGGATTCTGGTCTAAAGTTAATTTTTCTAGATTATAATACATTTTCCTTATCTGAGGGGGGGGGGTTAGTAAAACTTTTTGCCCTGGCCCCAAATGATGCCAAGGGAAGTGTTGAGGGAGTTTTTTATACCTATCTAGTCCTTTCATAATAGTTGCTCGCTCATCTTTATTTTATCAAGTTTGTGGAAATAAAGGCCTTTGTAGTAGTGAAAAATTTAGGGTTAAGTGATATGGAGTTCAGTTTCCTTTGGCCATAACAATTCTGCAAAGTCCTAACTTTTACTCATATTCATCTCTCTATCCCTGTATAAGAGCAGGAAAAATGATAAAGAGGGGGCAAAAAGAAAAATCTTAATTCTCTATCTATACCTATTTCTCCCTGTGGTTAGTAGCTCATGAGATGCTGAAGAGTCAGACCTGGACTCAGAATTCCAATAGTTTCAAATGAAAGTTCTCTTGAGTAAATATGCAAAAGACATTATATTATGCCCATAATAATATAGATAAGACTCCATAGATTAAAACTGAAAATAACCCTTGTATAATTGATTATGAAATATAAACTTANTTGACATTCTTATCTTGAAAATTAATATATTGTTTTCACAATGATCAGGGTTAATTAATTCCTCTAAAATCTTTGCCAAGATAACTGTGACAAACTGACCATTAGTTAGAATTACACTACAGAGATTTATAAATTGTACTGTCTTCAGAGCACAGTGTAATGAAGCAATATGTCAGAAAAAATGGAGTTTGGGGATAATAGCTTGAGTTGTTAAATTGATAATGAAGAAGACTTTTGCTTAAGTTGTGACATCTTTCTAATAACCCAGCAAACAAATCAAGAAATCTTTTTTACCAGTAGAAATAGTGATTAACTGCTGAACAAAATATTTCATGTTCAATAAATGTTTTAAATTTCTTTCAAAAATGTAAACTATCAACTGGCATAATCATAAATGTATGAAAATGATATTATTACTCTTAACCTGCTAAAATATTTTTCCATAACTAAACCTAAAATTTAGTACTCAATTATTTTTTTCTTGGAAATGTTAAAATTAATTTGAGTAAAATAACTGAACTTATTGCCAAGAAATATGGCTAGACATGTAATGAAGTTTAATGTTCATAAATAAAAATGTACATGAATCTAGAAGCTACAAAAACAGAAGTTCTGTCTTCCATTCCTTTTTTTCCCAACTGGTTGATTTGGTGCTGTTAATTTATTATCATGATGTCATAAATGCCTACTTGTCTGTACATACTTTATAGCTGGCAATTTATGGCTTCCATTACATCACTATGAGTAATATGATTAAAGATCTCAAGTATAACTACATTGTCCCTGGAAAAACAGGATTTGGAGCTCTTTTTAAAACAATATAGATTTGAGAATATAAATTGTTCTATAGAATTCCTTGGGCACAAGTGGTCCATCCCCAATTATATTTTAAAGTAGTTTTCTTGGACCTGATGCACTCTAAATTTGTTGAGAATTCCCATCCAGCATAATCAATTTATGTATATACCTAGAGGTTACCAAGTTAAAGAATACTATGTAAAAATAAGAGTCAACATAATATTTTCAATTATAGACAATGTTTTTCTGAAACATAACTATCATGGATACTCAAACTCTTCATATCTACTAGTCACTGAATGAGCTTCACAAGCAAGAAATTATCATATATATCAAATCCAACATACTTTTACAAAATATTACATAAGAATGAAGTAACTGCCATTTGCTCAATGTGATGCTTCAGGGTGCTGCAGTGTCATGATTTAACTCAGTAAGATACTATGAATTCCTCTAACAATTTCCTCTGGGATAGCAGCAGTTGGAAGATAGCAGCTTCTAAACAGGATCATCATTAAACAAAGTAATAAAGAAGTTTTGCTTCATTCTTTCAAAAACAGTAGCCATATTGCTTTATGAAGCACCTTTGAACAGATGGTTTACTTGGTTCATCATTAAAGCTTTATTGTCTCATCATGGCTTCACATAATCTTATTTAAAATAAATGTGACATGTTTGATTTACCATATTCTGGGTCACAGAATGACTGACACTTCTTTGCTGAAGTAGATAAGACAATTTGGGTCAGTTTTGGTTTGAGACTTCTCACTTTTCACAAACTCAGCCAGCGTTTATCATTACTGGCATACTCAGAAAACATAATTGTGACTCTCCTTCAAGATCTTGGT
>NW_015387163.1:212902-215651 GCF_001527695.2 Protobothrops mucrosquamatus
TCTTTCCCTTTTTTAAATGGTGAAAAACTATTCCATCAATATTCAATAATTATGCTCAATGGAACTCAGGAACAAAAAGGAAGACTTGGAGGTCACTTTTTACAGTTTTTAAAAGAGACTGGATAGCCATTTGTCTGAAATGGTATAAGGTTTCCTGCCTGAGCAGGAACTAGAGGACCTCCAAGGTCCCTTCCAACTTATTATTATTATTATTATTATTATTATTATTATTATTATTATTATTATTATTATTATTATTACGGTTCCTAGTAAGGCTGCCTTTTGCAATTGACTAATGGTGAATTTGTCAATGCCAATGGTGTTCAAGTGGTGCTCCAGTTGTTTTGGGATTGCACCCAAGGCACCTGTTACTATTGGTACTACTACTACTACTACTACTACTACTACTACTACTATTATTAATAATAATAATAATAATAATAATAATAATAATAATAATAATAATAATAATAATGGCCTGAGATATTCAGGTCACTTACTGCTGCTATTATCCACAGAGGGGAAAAAGACATTTGAAGTTAAAGCTGGCTAAAATAAAATATGAAATTAACAAGGCAGTTTTTGTCTTAAAGTGCATCTTTCCAACAACCACTAATTTAGATGATGCCGAGCTTAAGAACTGGATCCACATTTTAACAGATTTTTTGAACTAAACTACTATTGCATTTTTAAACTCTCCCATTCCTGCATTCTCTAGTACCAGCTTGGAATACGACCAATATTCATGGATCTGTACCCATGATCTAATTCCCATTTGGATCCAACGGTATATTTTTGCTCTTCTGAAATACAAATACACTTGCCGTGTATTTAGAATTATGTTGGTATTAGAATTAATTGGCCTTTCTTCTCTACTTGAAGATCTGGTTACAATAAAATGATAGACCTTTAGAGCATTATTGTCTGCCTTAGCCAAATGTTTTGTTGAGACAAAAGCCAAATGCTATTAATTTATATTTCCTGTGCCTTTAATAGCTTCAGAAAGCATCTGGTAGTGTTCCTTTCTCATTTATTCTTCTATCTATCTTTATGCATCTTAGATATAAAACCATAGTATCTATTATATAGCTCTCTAATGGAAATGCCAATCCAATCACTATTTTTTTAAAACAAAGAAACAAAAAAAAAATGTCTCTCAAGGCATATGCTAATCACCAGGCTGGAGAAAAACTACATTATATCATAATTGCCAGCGTTTACTTACTGTTGCCACTTTATTATATTCATTTAAAAATAATTTGGGATACTTTCAAAGTTACTTAGGACAACTAAAATGCTGGAGTATGCCTTGTTCAAAATTGAGGGGGCATAAAGTGAAGAGTCTTCTTTATTCCCATTTTAGGATTCTGGTCTAAAGTTAATTTTTCTAGATTATAATACATTTTCCTTATCTGAGGGGGGGGGTTAGTAAAACTTTTTGCCCTGGCCCCAAATGATGCCAAGGGAAGTGTTGAGGGAGTTTTTTATACCTATCTAGTCCTTTCATAATAGTTGCTCGCTCATCTTTATTTTATCAAGTTTGTGGAAATAAAGGCCTGAATATAATAATGAAATTGCAAACCTACACGGATATTGCGAATAATAATGAAACTCTAGTAGAGACTCCAGTCTCTTATGTGGACAAGTTATAGGCAGCTGCAAATGTCCCCCTTATTCCCCATATTAAGCAATTAGGAGCAATTACAGCCCATCTCTGAGGAATATTTGGAACATGATTGGCTTTTTTAAAATAGGGTTTTTGTACCTTTATACAAGGCATGTATAGTCCCATTATAATTATGCAGTCCGAAATCTCAGATTTTTCTCCATAAGTTGCTGAAAAATTATATTTGTTCTCTTGTTCAGAAAGCTAAAATGTATCAGAGACATACAGAGATGATAAAATGCAATATGTGACATGATGTCTGCCTATTAGTGGGGGGAAATTCCACATAAGTACATAGCAGTTGAGATACTCATTTTGACTGTTAAATATTGGTTAACCTTTTAAACTTATTAACCTTTTAAACAACATTATCTCAGTGAATTATGCCACCTAAGGATAACAATACATATTCCTGGAAAATATCCCTTTTCACTACACGGCCCTTCAAACCAGGTACTATTCTTGAGGAAATGTCAACTGATATGAAATCCTTATGGCTTATATCTTATCTTATCCACATGGACAAAATCTCATTTCTCCTACTTGCCAAATGTGTATATGTCAGCTTACACACATATTATCTTGGTTTTGGAGTGCCGACTGAATATAATGATTCAAATCAGTGAACAAAAGCTCAAGAATGAGACAGGCTGTTTATTAATAATAATTTTATGTAGATTGATGGTGATGTATCTTGGTATGTACTCCCTGCTTTGTAGTAGTGAAAAATTTAGGGTTAAGTGATATGGAGTTCAGTTTCCTTTGGCCATAACAATTCTGCAAAGTCCTAACTTTTACTCATATTCATCTCTCTATCCCTGTATAAGAGCAGGAAAAATAATAAAGAGGGGGCAAAAAGAAAAATCTTAATTCTCTATCTATACCCTATTTCTCCCTGTGGTTAGTAGCTCATGAGATGCTGAAGAGTCAGACCTGGACTCAGAATTCCAATAGTTTCAAATGAAAGTTCTCTTGAGTAAATATGCAAAAGACATTATATTATGCCCATAATAATATAGATAAGACTCCATAGATTAAAACTGAAAATAACCCTTGTATAATTGATTATGAAATATAAACTTA
>NW_015387163.1:215749-242822 GCF_001527695.2 Protobothrops mucrosquamatus
CCTATTTCTCCCTGTGGTTAGTAGCTCATGAGATGCTGAAGAGTCAGACCTGGACTCAGAATTCCAATAGTTTCAAATGAAAGTTCTCTTGAGTAAATATGCAAAAGACATTATATTATGCCCATAATAATATAGATAAGACTCCATAGATTAAAACTGAAAATAACCCTTGTATAATTGATTATGAAATATAAACTTAAAAAATGAGAAACCTTAAAGAACATAGAATATAAAGTGTGGATTAAATTACTTGTGTGGTTCTTTCTTTTAATTCTGATCAATTACTTTTGGGAGACATTTTGCTAACTTGTGGCTCCCCAAAGATTCTGCCTTTAAAGCTTCAATACTTTTGCTAAAGTACTTAACTAGTCATTATTTTGAATGGTTCATTTGACCTTTTTCTTTAGCAAAATATTTTTCTCTTAAGAAAACCACAATATTTCAGCAAGTCCATGGTTGAATCATTTATTATTTTATTTATACGTCACTTTTTCAAGTAAAGGGGCTAACTGTAAAAACATAAAACTGAGGCAGCTAATATTATAGAAAAAAGCTCAGAATTGACAAATTAAAGCTTTTCAAATTAAATAACAACAATATATAAAGGAGAAAGAAATAAGCCTTCCCATCAAACTCTTTTTATGCATCAAATAAGTGTACAGTATATGCTAACAAATCTATCTGAATATAAACAAACTTATTTTCTCCTGCCAGTAGGAAAACTGAGATGGTGTTACTCTGGCTTTCCTCAGCATCATGTTTCAATATCTGGGAACAACTATTAAGAGGCCCTTATTCTCTACTGCTCCAGTGGTGGCTGAATAGAGGGAAAGTCCTCTCCAAAAATCTAGGCAGGTTCGTGTAAATATGAGCTCTGTATAACTAAGTGGGAAGAAACACGCTTTTATACACTGGCATTTGTATTTCCTTCAATAAACACTCATTCCTTATAAAAGTCCATATGTTACTCATTGTTTTTCTAAAAGAAATTGTGTATCTTAAAATTTGTCCACCTGTTACTTTGTCTTTATTAAACATTATACAAGTTATGCACATTGATCCATTGTAGGAGAGTCTTGTTAGCTTTGCTGGGAAAAAACAGTCTGGTAGCATGCTTTCTGACTAACAATACTTGTTATATTTTAAAAAATACCATAAATCTTTAGTATAGTCATAGGCAAGCATAAACAATATTTATTAAAATGCATAAGCTTTTGTGATTTGTAGCACATTTCATCAGGTGAATATAGTAGATAGACTGATATAACTAAAGGTATTACCAGACTGCTGGATTATTTTTTTTTAATTTTTTTTGGTCACAACTTCATTTGCTGCTCTAGTTTATGTACAATTTATTTGTTCCATTTCCCATATAAAATACAGCAACCTTGGTTATTGATACATTTTCAGATCCATCCAACTGGTTACGTAATTCACCTCACTTCAATACTCAGCAAATTTTGCATTAGTAAGAGAACATTTAATCCATATATGGGGTCAAAGCTGAATTATAACTGCACTACTGAAGTTTGCCTAAAAATAGAAATAAATGCTGAAATCATATCCAAGGGAACATAAGTATCTTTTTCAATATTATATACAAGTAGTCCTCAACTTATGACCATTCATTTCAGCTCAAAGTTATAACAGTGCTGAAAAAATGACTGAGCCTTATGACTGTCACAGGGCCCCTGCAGTCACAAGACCAAAATGGGCAACCAGCATATGTTTACAAGAGTTGAGCAACCCAGGTTCACATGATTGACATTTGCAGCCTTCCCAGATGGCTTCCAACAAGCAAAGTGTGTAGGGGAATCTGAATTTGCTTAATTACTGTGTGATTCATTTAACAGTCATGGTTATTTGCTTAATAACCATGGCAAAAAAGTCACATTTAACAACTGCACTGCCTACTGATAAAAGTTCCAGTCCCTTATGATCATGAGTCAAGGATTACCTGTATGAAGATTTTCTGTTTCCCATTTTTCTATAAAGCTGCCAGAGATAAGCCAATTAAGACAATTCACAATGAAATAAAATGCTGTGTTTTTTTCCTCTTAACATAGAAGAGGATCACATGGCTCATTTTCTAAATTCTATAAGAAAAACCTTGTGCCTTATCCCAAAATGCTTTTTTAAAAAATTAAATATCTCCTAATGTTCCGCTGGACCTCCTCAGTTACTGCTGAATTTTCTAAAGAGAATACAACTAGTCGCCTAGAAGCAACCATATTTTTTATCTTTTTTTAAATCAATCTTTTCAGGGCAAGCACCTTTACTAAAAAGTAGTCAATTACTGAAAGGATGGGCAGAAAAAAACCCCTACTCCTCAAACACAATCCCCAAACTCCAATGAAAAGTAGTAACATTTAAAAAAAAAAAACCTCCCAACCTTAAAAAGCATTAAATATCTAGAACATATCTTAAAGGTCTTCTGGAACACATTTTTTACTACAATCTTAACCATATCTAAAAGACACATCCAAGAAAAAAAATATGTAGCATTAAATTGTTCATATTTCACAGAAGAAGTCCACTCTTAAATATTTGCATTTATTACCATCATTGTTACTGGCATATTTTAGTTCAGAGAATCAAACATTCTCCTGTTCCTTTCAGTACTCTCACATTATCCTTTTCTAAAAATACACCCAGTAGGTGTTTGCATTAGCTGATATTTCCTTTCAGTGTTTCTAGTAAGTTATCCTTTCTTTGTGGGTAAGTAAGAGTTTGCAAAACTTTCACCTTTATTCTTAAATTAAACACTGACAAGGAATGGAAGTGTTAAGCATGCTAATCAGCAGGACCTCCCTGTGGGAACCTATGATAGAAGACTGTTTCACATTGAGAGGCAGACAGCACTGTTGACACTGGCTGTCAAAAAGTTTCATGTCTTTGAAAGGAAATCTTAATCTTCTTTATTCATGTGTGAACAGGTCCAGGCCTTCATCCCTGCAGCTTATACACATAGACAGTTCAAGCCATAGGTTGCTAGGCTGTGGGGATGGTTTGTTTGACTGTGTCTACATTGTGCAAATGGATGAGGACTGAAAATTAAAATCTGTCGGCCACAGAGCAGACGAAAAGACAGACACAAACCTTCTCTGTACCGTTGGGTCCCACTTTACTTTTCCTTAAAATAACCCGTGTTTGACGAGTCGGAAAATCTACAACCCACGTCCTAGACTTACCAGTTAGACCCTCCAAACACCTAACAAATGTCTGTCACCCCTGTCGACAGTCAGTGTCGTGTTACCGTTTTAAATACAGTGTCTCCAAAAAAAAGTTGCTTTTTAATGCCTGAACCCTTGTTTCCTGTTAAAATGTTCAGATCAATAAACAAAAAGAGTTTTTGTCTGAACTTTATAAGCAGGGAAATTTCCAAATAACAGCTGCCTCTTGATCCTTGCAATGGTGTTTAGCTAGCCATTTAAGGGTAGTTTTATCATACTGTGAACATGTGTTTGTTTTTCTTTACTGTTTAAAAGATAATGGAAATACTGAGGAAGAAAAAAGTCTAACATATGTTAATGAAATACAGGTTTTTTTTTTAAAAAAAGAAAATATATCTTGCCAATTATGAGTCAACAAACATTGAAAGGTATTAATCCTGCCTTCCTCAATCGAGCACCATTCAAATATATCAGAGTACAGTTTCATTATTCCAACATAGCAAACTGTCTTTTATCTAAAATACCACCAAAATATGATTTTCTGATTTTTTTTAAAGTAAAGAAGCTGGTTTTCAATTATATGGTTATTTATACTTAACAATTTATTTTATGTCAGATTAAAATTAAGAGAAGAATATATTAAGAATATATTGCCTTTTTAGAATGTTGATTATTAGTATTTTAAGGTATTTTAGGTATTGGTATTATTCATTTAAATGAATTTAGAGAGAGGTTGTTTTATTGTATTATTGTCTATATACTGGAAAAAATTGCACATCATTTTTGTTATATATTTGTTTGATATATATTTTTTCTGTCACTTTTAAACTTGCCCTGTTATTCCCTTTCTCATTTTCCTTTTTTGTAAATCTATATTTTGATGTTTATTTTTAAAATTTAATAAAGGCATTTAAAAAAAATCAAACAAAAATGTACACTATTTAAATTGATGATGTATGTATTTTGTCTGTATTTTGGATTAACAGTGGTGTCCTTTAATTTGATGTATTTTTGGGACAGCCAGAGACTACATGTCATGGAGAAGCTAAAGCACTGACAAAATCAGTTAATTGCAAAAGGCAGCTTTAATTGGAACAGCTTACATCCTGCCAAAATACTTTTTTACACCATCAAACAACATCATCTGCCTAGCCTAAATTCTTGAGAAGGACTCAATGGTATAAGATAAGATAAGATAAGATAAGATGACAAGATAAGATAAGATAAGATAAGATAAGATAAGATGATAAGATAAGATAAGATAAGATAAGATAAGATAAGATAACCTTTATTGTCATTTTTTTACTGTGGGCACAACGGCACACATCAAAAATGAAATTTAATTGCCTGCTCTCAAAGTGAAACACATACATGACACACACCTAAACATACTATGAACAACATATGTACAGACCCACATCCCTACATATACGTAGCAAATAAATATTAAATACTGTCCATCTTGAATATATAACGGAAGGAGGAAGCTTGAGAATTCACAAGGTTAATGCTGTATGGGATGAAACTATGGCTGAATCTGGATGTTCTGCTACGGATACCACGAAGCCTCCTCTCAGAAGGTAACAAGGAAAACAGGTCATGAAGAGGATGTGTAGTGTCCCAGATAATCTTGTGGACCCTGCTCACACAACGCTTCTGTGCTATGTCCTGATGGGAGGGAGGGAACTGCCAATGATCTTTTCGGCCATTCTCACCATTCTCTGCACCACCTTCCTGTCTGAAGCAGTGATGCCTCCAAACCAGACTGTGATGCTCTAAATATTTGGTGGCCTACAACCAACCATAATGAAAAAAACCTGGATTGGAACTGTTATAGCAGATTAATGTTTTAATGTTTTAATGCTTTATTCCCTGATCTGGACTAGGATTCTAATTCCTACAATCTGCATAATTTTCAATGTGTGGTTAGCCTTCAAAGGTTAACCTTCAGCCCTATGTATCTCTGATCCCCGAGTCTCTCTGCATTTTGTGGAGATAATCATGAATTACTTCACACTATTCAGGGCATGAATGGTCCAATGAAATATGTTACCCAAGCTGAATTTCTGAATAAAGCGATTACAATTCAAATAAAATGTAAATAAATACAAAACGTTAGCAAAGTTATAAACAAGGTATAGTTTTATACTAAGCATATGTCTTGTCTGCTGCTCAAAATTTTCTTCTCTCCATATTATCTTATTTGCAGATTTAATAGACTTTATTATCTATCAAAAAATTAATATTTGGAAAAATGGAGGAGTCAATTTGTTTTATGCAAAAAAAAAAAATGAAAGTGTGGTCACTGGCAGGACCTGTTAGAATAGGAAACATTCTGGGAAGAAGAATAAAAATCACTGCTGCTTCTTGGAAGATTTAATCAGCACTGAAAAGAAAGATTACAGAAAACAAGGAGTTTGGACAGCAGAACATCCTAAAAAAATGCAAATATGATTCTGAAAACATTGCACAAGCTTTTCCCATATCATGACATGTTTTTCTCCTCAAATTTCTTCTCCTTGCTGTAAAAAAAGGTATTTCTTCATAGATGGCAGTTTTTATGTCTGTTGAAAAGAACCACGGCTAATGTAGAACTCAAAGGATTATATATATGGGCTCCCTGCCATGTCCTTTTTGTTAAGGAACTGTGTTCCAACTATCTGGTTGAACATGAAGCTATGATAAATGTAGGCAAAGCTTTTATGTGGAGCAATAATTTATTATGAATTTCTTTAAACTTTTGGTAATTGATGCAAGGAAAATTACTTTAAATTATATTTTCCAAAAGAGAAAACAAATTAAATTATCATGATGGGGGGAAAAGGTCTTTGCACTTATTTTAGTGACAAAGTGGATGAAGGATGTGTGTGAATGTCCTGGGTCATTGCACAACCCTTCTCCAGAAATTGGTAACCTCCCTGAATTTTTATATTTTAACTAAAATTCCAATGGAAGGTCTAATGGGAAAAGAGATTCTGAGCTTTTTAGATTGTGTGTGAAGTCCAAAATGATGGGGAAATGGGTAACAAAGCAAAAACACCTTCTCATCTTATAAAAAATAAAGCAAGGTTTTAGGAAACAAATCTATTAAAGGATCAAAAAAGAAAAAAGGGAAGAAAACTTTCAGGGACTTAGATTTCCTTTACAAAATACTTATATTAGCATCTATAGCAACTCTCAGAAATAAGGACCCAACATAATTGCGATTGGTTGGGATGTCAACCTTTCCTAGTAGAAGGTAAATAATTTTGCAAGGTGCTCATCACATGCTATTTTTAATCCACAAAATGTAAGAGACCGGAATCAAGTGTCAAAGAAAAAAATTTTCTTTCCAAAGGAGCAAAAAAATTTAAAGTCAGTTTTAAAAATTTGTTATAAAATATACATACAAAAAAAAGGAAAACCAACCACGAACCTAAAAAAGAACAAAAATAGATGTTTCATGGAAGAAATAATTGAGTCTACTATTTAAACGCATCCTTAAGATTTGATCACATAAATATTTATCAGCCCTTTTATGCACATAAAAAGGGCAAAAAAATATTCAGAAATAGAAAGCAAGCATTTCTGTAATACAAGAGTGTAAAATATGGGATATGGCTATATTTTCAACACCTACCAGTAATCAGTTTTGTTGACCAGAATTCCATCATTTTTATTATATTTTATTGATTTTATTGTAAAATCTCTGTGAGATACCCAGAGTTGTTGAGAGGTGAATACAAGTTTAATAAAACATTATTATAGTTGGTTGCATAGTCAGCCAGACGTTTAGACTAGATTTGACATTTTTATTCACCTATTGAATCCATCATCATCATCATCATCATCATCATCATCATCATCATCATCATCATCAGTCAACTGCAGCACCAATTTAATAAATCTATGGTTTTTCAAACCAAAACAGAGCAGTAATAGGATGAGTGTGTAGCAGCATATTATTTGCAGCCTTATATTATCCCATAGGATAGGCCATGTGAATATGCGTCAACATTATATTTCCAACTCAACATCTTCCAAGTGCTTTTCCCTGCAGTCTTTAATGTAGGCAATTTATGGCTAAAACAATGCAGAATATTCTTCCGACAGCTACAGTGTCAAAGGTTTATGTAATCATCTCTAACTGTGAATGTGTGAAGTGAAATAAAAATATTTTTCAGACATTGCATAGAGAACTGAAGGTTTTGATTCTTCACAATGAGTCTCTACCACATTAATAGACAACCATAACACCACCAGACCTATTACTAAAATTAGACCCAAACCTTTCCCACTCCTATTCTGATAGTCTTCAGGGTATAGAAATTATATTATGATACTGTATATTACACCGTGATATAGTCCTAGGGTTCTTAATGTTTTTTTTTCTTGTTTTTATTCCTTTATTTTATTAGGGATCTTTCTCCCTTTTTGTTCCCGTGATATTAAGATATAAATTATCTGTTCACTTTGAAAAAGTTTCTTGTGCTATGCAGAATAAATGGGAGCAGACAGCAGAATAAATTTGATAATTTAAAATCTATGAAAGAGATCATATTTATATGGATTGGGAGAGAACACTTCAGATTCTATTTTTAGAATATTCGTTAGCCAAAACACACCTTCTGCCTGTATTGCACAGGAAAGCACATCACACAGATTCATGGAGATCAGGTCTGTTAGTTTGCTTGTATATTAATTGAAGTATTGTTCTTCAGCTTCTTTTATAAGCTGTTTCTGATTCTACATTTAGATAATTTCTAGTCTTCCCTTTTCCCATCTTTTATTGTCCAACTCTTTTGAAGACCAATATTATTTTCATAGGGTCTTCTTGCAACATTTTTATTTATGGTTTTTAGATTATTTATTATTTATTTGTAATAATAATTTATTTGCTCTGATTTAATAACATGGTTATTTTCTTATTAGTTTAGTCTAATTTCTGGTATGTGTTTTGGTTTGATTCTACTATAATAATCTATCACTTTTCAGAGCTTTTTTAATGGTCTTATATACAGTAGTTCAACATGATGAGATCCTGTAACTGTGTTTCCAATTTACATATATGCAATGTACTTACATGTAAGAAATTGAGCACACGTGGTACCATTTTGATGCCATCAATATTAAATTTGCCAAATTTCGATGGGAGTGCTGTATAGGTGGCTTTTTCTTAGTTCTTCATTTCATTACGTTTCCATGAATTAACTATAGTGCAATAATTTTATGGATTACATTGGTTGCACTTATTTTTCTCTCTTGTGCGACTCAACTCTTCCTAAACTCTCTATCAGCTTTCAATGGCAGTCCAAAAAGAAAGATCACCTTTGTTCCTGTTTCTGAATTCTGTATAAATTGTTGAGTGTTTGAAAGAAATTTTTCATTGCATAAACCAAGGATAGGAAAGTCATTGCCCTCACCCCAATTTCACATGCTCTCTGCAAGGGATCAATTTAGAACTCTGGCAAGAATGATTTGTCTCTGTTCATCATTCCAAGGTATGGTGGAGGAAAGGAGGCCCTTGTCAAAATGTTGAGCATGAAGGGAAAAAAAATATTCTGACTTTGATTTGGACTTGTCTACCACTTGGTGAGCATCCCAGAAAGATTATCATTCAGGAAATACTACTGTCAACAAATTTTTTTAAAAAAAGTGCTAACCACTTTGGCATAAACAGAAGAAATAGCCCCATTCCCTTCATAAGTCTTTCAGGACACACAGACAGTAGGAAAGGGTGGCTTCTAAACTAAGATTTATGATTTGCTGAGCTGGAGAAGATGCAGTCTCTGTATATATCATTGTGACCTTCTCACTCTAGTATTTGAATGATGCCAGATTTGTCAGAGATATATTGACCAACCTGGTGAATCATAGTCGTGAACTATTCCCATTGCACCAAGAGTGCAGAATGAAAGAGAGAGAAGGAGAGATTGAGGAAGAGAATAATCAGAGAGAATTTATTTGAGCCAAGCATGTTGTTCAAGAGATATTCTTTGACACCTCCTTTTCACACCAAACATTTTCAATGAGAAGCAAACAACTTGTTTCCAGAGTCAGAACAGAAATTCAGAACAAAGTAAGACAATATTAACATACCACTGTGTGGTAGGCACAGGGTTTTAATATTTTATTAATAAATATAACATAAAAAGTACTGTATTAGTCTTAGCTGCCACTTACTTGTCATTTAATGTCCTGTTGATGTTTTATGCATTTTTATAACCTTTGGGAGATTTTTACTTTTATAAGCAGTCTTTATATATCCTAAAATAAAATGAAGCATGATGCATTTTTCTTATTAGTGAAAGATGTCTAGCATAAAAATGCAGGAGAAATGCAGCTGAGTTTAGTTGAGTTACTTTACTGATAGATGGTTTCGTTGTTTGCTTGGATTTTTTATGTATTGATTGATGAGACACAATAAGAGTACGCCAAATAGGGTATAACAATCACTTATAAGAACAAAAAAAAAGAACCTCAAAGAATTAACTATTGCGCCCACACCACACTAAAGAGTGAGCATTGCATGTCAGTTTATTGTTTATAGAATTGAGATATTTTCCCTGAGATTGTAATTTTTTTAAGATTGCAAAATGTGTAGATATCCTTCTGTATGTTAGTAGTGACAGCTTTGCCTATAGAAACAACAGTATTCACCTCTGAACATCAGAAATATTGGGAATAATCAAGTAATACTATGATTTCACAACAAATTTTTATTTTTGCAAATAGGTTTCTTGTGTAGATCTGAAAGCTAGACATAGAATTGATTTAGTGGTATCTATGAGAATATTATTACACAATTATTAAAAATGGTGCCCCTTGTAATGTACTTTCTAAGCCAATGACGTCTGAAAACTTTCAGGTCCTGATGTCTTAAATTTTGTCTTAATAATCAGAAGATTTTTATAGAGTATTTTGGACTTATTATAAATTAAATATATGGAATAACATAGAAAGGTTATTAGTCCATAAACTAGATATGTAATTGAAAATTTAGAATAATGGGATATTACTACATTTAATGAATAAAAAGAATTATGAGAAGTTGTAAGGATGACTTCATTACTCTTATAAATCTGCCAGTGCAATGATGTTAGAAAAGACCTTGAACCTCAAAATACTAATAAATATTCCCAATGATCTTAAATAGTGGGCTAGAGAGATTTCAACTAGAAAGTAAATTAATATGGGTCAACAAAAAGGCTTAGATGGACAGTATAAGAAAAAGTTAAAACATAACAGGAAATTGTTTCCTATACATTGTAACTAGCAGTATATTTTAACAGCTTGCTAGATGCTAACAAAGATTTATCTAAATATTTGGTTAATGAATAATTAACTATCAGTGTATTCATTTCTGCAATATAATTTTTAAAAGATGTATTGAATTTTAAATACTAATGAAAAATTTAAAGCAGAATTTTTTGCTCTGCATTCAAAATAACAACTCAGGCTTTGCCTCAAAGACAATTCTGTTTCTGTTGCAATTAAAAGAGAACCATGAAAAAGAAGACTGTCATTGTACTCAGTAATGTAATTTTGGGCAACTGGTTTAATGAAAGGGCCAGAGAAAGTCCAAGCAGGAAGCTTTGTAAATTTCTCTTACAAATCCCATGACTTCAAGTTATTACTGATGATTTGAAACAAATCCTTTAGTCATAAGAAAAGATTAACCTGACCCCTCTCTATTTACCATTTATATGGCACACCACCATATACACAATTCTTCACTTGGAATGAAGCTTTGGAGAAAACTTGGGATTTACTGAGGCACCATGGTTGGAGCAGAGCTGGTAATGTCTCATACATCTCCTCAATTCATTCAATATGTGTGCATATTTTAAGATAATATTGTAGTGCTATACATGTTGCACAAAGAATTTTGAAACAACAGCCTAAGTAGGTGATTACTTATATAAGTAATCCCTTTTTATATGACCCACAACTCCATGAAATTATACAGGAACAACCTAGCAGATGTAATGCAAACTAATACACATGCAACTGGAGAACACAATGGAGATGCACAGTAAGTGCCATGAATGAAAACCACATAACATAAGAAAGATCTCTTACAGTCCAGACATAGCCTGAAAACACAAATTCTTGGAAATGTTAGAAAGGTCAATTTCCTGAAGCTTTTTAAAACTTATTATTCTTTGGGCATTGTACAATTTTTGACTCAAAAATAGGAAAATCTTACAATGGTATCAAGTGAAAATGTCAATACTTGCCAATAAAGAAAGTAATTTGAGTTTTTCCTTTCAACTGCCAGGCCAACTGCACTTTAAATCAGTGTCTAATCACTCCATATAACCATGAGCTGTTAAACATTTTTGCCTCCAGGCTTATTTCTAATATACATTCTAACAAATGTATATTTAATCACAGCCTGTAAAACAGTAAATTCTACTCTACAGCATGCAATGTAGTTGCTATTGTTCATTAATTGTATTTTGGAAATCTAAACCATTCAGATGGGCCTTATTAATGGCCACATGAACTTTGATCTTCAATTTTTCCAATTTTTCCAAATAATGTAACACTGAATAACAGGGATGATCACTCATATCTTAAATGTATCTGCAGGTAAATAGCATTTCATTGCCAATATTAGGATATTACATTATGGCACAAAGATGAACATCTTTAGAAGGCTCTTTGACATTGTTGTCATTTAATTAGTAACTTGCTGTTTATATAGTATTACATTTTCCAAGTCTGGGACAGACTAAGGATAATGATTACGCAGATTCTTAGAGATACAAATTTGCATTTTGATAGCTAAAGGCTACATGTGAGGATTGTCCTAAAGGAATGTCACTTCCCAGTGAGAAAATAATATGTTGATACCAAGTGATTTGAACATATTTTTGCTATCTAATCCGCATGGATAAATATATAAATTATTGATGACATTGTGCCAGATGACATCCTCCTCAGGATATGCCCCTTCATCATGCTACTCACGAAGAGTTGAGGATTATGACATAATTACTTAAAAACCTTTAGGATATCTAGTTCCTAATGTTGACAGACAGGAAAAGAAAATATGAAGCTACAAAAACAAAATTGCGGTGGGAACATGGAACACAAGAAATATGAACATGGGAAAGTGAAAGATGGAATGAAACAACTACAATTTGATATAATAATATGTGGCAAAGACCTTGGGAGATGGGGAAAAGAGATGCTGCCTAGAGAAAGGTCAGACAGAATAGCCAGCAAAGAGTGGAAGGGCAATAAGCTCAGTAGGAACTCACCCTAATTTCTTGGGTTGTAAAGGAAATGGCAGGAGAACTGTACTTTCAGACTTGAAAGATGCTGTTAATGCAACTTTACAATTAAGTAGAACTGGCTTATCTGATCATACTTCTGTCTGGTGTACCTGAGATGGACTGGGATTGAACACTTTCAGTCAGAATATCACACTGCTTATTATTCAGAACATGAAAAAAAAAGCAAAGGCATTGCTTTTATACATAGAATGAGTGTAGCAAGAATAGTGGTTTATTATTTATTTATTTGTTTGTTTGTTTGTTTGTTTACTTTCTTTCTTACTTATTAAATTTATCCACCCCCCACCTTACCACAGGGTAACTAGTTGACTACAACACAAAACATGACTGAATAAAATCAATTAAAGTTCATCCATATTTGTGCTTCAAGTACTGATGATGACTTTTATAATCACGTTCAATTTTAAAATGACCAGATTGTGACCGGAAACTGGAATGTCAAAGTTGAAAATATTAATAAGGAAAATGCAAATGGATTGTATGGATAACAATTAATCAATTTCTGAAATTATTTTTCATAGCTAACAGTGTCTTCAAACAACCCAAAGGATACCCCTATACTTGAACTTCATCAAATGGAATACTAGAAATCAAATTGATATATTATTGCTAAAGGAGGTGGAGAACCTAAATTATAGCATCAAAGACATGGCCAAATGCAGTCTGTGAAACAGATCACAAACTGCTCATGTGCTGAAGCAGAAAAAAAGCCAGCCAGTTTCTACAATGTGATCTTGAGCATTAAAAATAAATAGAAGGAGAATATACAGAAAGCAAAGAATTGCTTTGAAGTCCTGAACTTCCTTTAGAGGAACTGTGAAATAAATTTAAATAGGGTATTAATAAGGAATGTGAAAAGAGACTTGCAAAGAAGAAGAAATAGAAAAAAGTAATTGCATATTGTGGAAATTGCCAAGAAGAGAAGAAAAGCCAAAGCCAGGAAAGACAAAAATGTCAGAAAGAAATTTAACAAAAGTTTCAAAGAGCTTCTAGAAGAGACAACAAGCAATATCACAACATCTGTAAAGTCACTGAGGATATGTAAAAACAAGAAAGTCTTTCAAAAAAAAAAAAATCTCTGAACTCCAAATTCTAAAGAAGGTTTCAACTTCAAAACGGTATGCTAGAGGATACCAATGGACATAGTAACTGATTCAAGGAAGATCAAAGAAAAATGGAAAGAATATACTTAAATTCTGTACACTAGAGATGATGATAGCTAAGATATCTCAGAGGATACTCCCTATTTACTAGAACCTCTAGTACTAGAAGATGATCAGCATTCCAGATCTTTCAAGTCAGAAAGCTACAGGAATAGGATAGAATACCCACAGGAATATAGTAAGTACCAGAGGAATCAGTAAAGGCTCTAATCACGCTTCCACAGCAAATCTGAAAAATAATACAACAATACAGATTGGAAGTACTTAATGATACTAATACTATATGGAAGCAAAAGTTGGACTTCGAAGAAGCAGGTATTGACTTGAAAGTTACTGCGATTTTTGTACCTGCAGCAAAGTGGATGAACTTGGTTACAATTGTAGTAGAGGGTGTGCTATTGGAAGATCAGGTTAGGGACATATTGTCACAGAGAAAAATCTATCTGTGTGGTCACTATCAGTCAATTACTTGGTGTTGGCATAATGAAATTGCCCAAGAAAAAAAAGGAGCAACAATATATACCATAATTACTAATACTTCTTAATTATGGTTTATTTATTGCTGTTTGTTGAATAAGATTTTTTAAATTAATATGATTGTGCAGTGTTTTGAATCTGAAGAGAAAAAATGCTTTGGGAAAGTGGACCATAGAACATAGAAATTCTTCATTAGTTTAAGATGTGGTTTATTAGAACAAGACAAGATCAAAACCTTGTTTAAATAAATCATAATTTAAAATAAACAAAAAAAATTAAGTGGAGGGAATTTTAATGCAGGAATGGGTCCGCTGATCTTTTCTGTGAAAGACAAGTTAACTTGTAAGATTTATTTTGTTATTTTTTCTAAAAAAAAGTTTAGCCAATCTTAATCAGTACAGGAAACTTGAAAGAGGGATGACATTTTCCTACATTCTTCAGACAAACATTTTGGCTCAGACAAAGTTGTACAGAGAAACTTGTATACAGAAATAAGTGTATACCAAACATTTGAAATAATAAATCTGAAAATATTATTTCCATGACATTGGACAGCATATTTCTATTTCTATCTATGTGCCAGGAGGCCAATAGTTCAGCTGTTGACTTCATTCTGAACTCATTAATGTAGGTATGAGGGAATCTTGCTCTCTCCGCTTTATGTTGCTTTGCTAGGCAAACGCTCAGATTTAAACTAAAAATAACCTCAAGAATCTAATGTAGCTGTCAGGCCCTCCTTTAACACAACCATCCACTGGTCAAAATTATTCTTGCAATGCACGTTTGCTGACAGGCTTAAACCAAAGTTGTCTGGCCAGGAGAGGGGAACCACTGTCGCCTCTCTCTCTCTCTGTGGGCAGACCGAATTCAGCTTGCCAGGAACCCTGATGGTGTTACCTAGGTTGGTAATGAAACGTCTGTAAGCCAAGCTTAGAGAGCATCAAGAACTCCACAGAATGTAGGACTAATTCTATGGATTTGCCATTGAATTAATTGAAAATCTATATAAAGAAGAAAGGGGTCAAGCTCTTCTCCAAAGCACATGAAGGCAGGACAAGAAGCGACGGATGGAAACTAATCAAGGAGAGAAGCAACCTGGAACTAAGGAGAAATTTCCTGACAGTTAGAACAATTAGCCAGGGAAACCACTTGCCTCCAGAAGTTGTGGGTGCTCCATCACTGGAGGTTTTGAAGAAGAGACTGGACAGCCATTTTGTCTGAAATGTTAAGAGGGTTTCCTGCCTGAGCAGGGGGTTGGACTAGAAGACCTCCAAGGTCCCTTCCAACTCTGCTATTCTGTTCTGTTAATTGCTATTTTGGTAGTGTAGTAATATACTGAGAAATATAATAGGCTTTTCCCAAAGATTCTCAAGGTAATGTATGCATTTAAAGGATCCTTCAATCTATTAATTGTAAAGTTACCACCCTGAATTACATACCATGGGATAATATCATGGTTTGATTTAAACAGAGACACAAGAACTAAACTCCATCCAAAAAGATTGAAAGAAGTAATAGCATAATTATATATACATTGCCGGTTCTTAATCATTCAGATGAGGGTATGAAAAAAAAATCTTACGAATGCAGCCAAACTTTGTGAAGTGCTTTGAGCCCTGAGAAGTTCTACATAAATATTATTATTATTATTACTTTATTCCCTACCCTATACACCATTTGCTTTTAAGTGGCAATTGTGTATTGTTACACTGTAATGCTATAAAGCTATCGTGTTGCTTAGAGACAGAATGTGTGATTTATATATCATTTGAAGTCTGCAAGGCATGTCTTTCTTTGGCAAGGAAAGATTAAAATAATAGAACTGAAATCCTGCATAATACTTTAATGTCACACAATCATATATTAATTAATAAGAAATAGATGACAGAAACCTGTTTTTTTTAAATTGGCATTTATATGCCACATTATTCAACCACTATTTCCTATTTTCTGAATACCAAAACAATGAAGTCAATAACATTGACTTCACTATGAACTGGGGAGCAAACTACCACACAACTATTTGTCATGGGCAAAAATAAAATAAAAAATAAAAAAGTATAGACAATAGTATATTTAAATATATTATATAGAGAGAATAAGCTTTTCTTCCCTCTAGAATAAATCTATACCATATAGCAAAGAGCCTGCTACATGGAAAAGTCTGGAAGCCAGAGTTATTTCAGTGCAATAATTATTTCTTTCTCACTATCCAACTGTTCTGTTCTTCACCAAGGTTTAAAGAATCTATAAAAGAACCCCAAGCCTTAATATTCCAAATTTTAAAGAAGTTGCAGATTCAGCTGGTGTTTTTGTTTTAATCTGTTCTGGTGCGTCTAATGCTATCACAAAGTTATTTGATTGCTTTTTTTTTCTTACAGATGTTCTTGTACTAAGGAAAAACTTGTTAGAAGAAGCTTTGGGGAAATATGTGAGCTCACAAATACATTTTTGGAGGTATTTTTATGTTGAAAAGTAAATCTTCAGAGAAAAGCAAAATTGAACAAGCAGCAACTACACTGTCATCTCATCTATGCATTATTACAGATCAGATCTGTTTGCACTGGTGATTATGTTTCTCAGTCACCCCTAGAGTTTGCCTTCCCTTTGATTAATCATTGTTCTTTGTTCACAAGACCATAGATCTGAGCACATACTAACCTTCAATTTCCTTACTGCATATTTCTATTTTCATCTATGAAATGTTGGGAGGTATTTTTTGTTATCTAATTCCTTTAAATGCACTTGACTTCCAACATTTTGGGCAGCTCACCACAACTAAAACAAGGAAAATACATGAAAAGTAATTCTAATTAATAAAAAATATCTCCATGTTGTGTAAGTGTTAAATCTTTAACAAAAGCAATTTTTAAGGGATAGATCAATATCAGTATCCTAACTGTGATAATTTCTCTGTGCAAGTCCCCATGCAATGATATCAATGCCACATATTCTCCCAGAAATAGGTAACCAGATCAATCAACAATAGTATTAAATTAAAAACTGCAGTAACTACAGGGAGGTAAAATATTGATTTACTTTTAAGCTCCAACTTTTTCCAGCTTGAATTACATCCTAAAATTACATATATCTTTCAAACAGTGTAGCTACAGCTGATACAGTCTGGGCATGGCTCTTTATGTGGTTTTTGGGTAAGTATATCCTTGGTAAGATTTTTGTTCCAGTGGTGAGTAAAATCTCAATTCAGCAACTAACTGGTTTTAACCAACAGAATATGTTTGGGCAGCTAACTTTAAAGACAAGCATTCTTGGTGTTAAAACATAGCCACATTACAAACCTCTGAAAGTTGAAAACCCCAGTGATTTTCCCAAAAATTCCATTCAAATCAAAAACTCGTGGAATATGACACGAATTCAGTTCTGAGATATGTGAGGCAAAGCACAGGTTGTAAAATTATTTTTGCAAGTTTGTTTACAGAACATAGTGTAAGTTTAAAAAATGGTGAATTCTCTCCCATTTTCAGTATATTTCGGATTTGTTAATGAGTATTAGATGGAATCCTGCATGTTTTGTGACGGGTGATATATTAGAGAGAACAATGAAGTGGAAAAGAGAGTGGCACTTTAATATTCTATTATGTTCCACCTACTAATACTGAACAACATTCCTATTCCCTTTTTTGTTTATTTCCATGGAGAATACAGGGGGGGAAATACAACTTGTCACAGAAGCAACCAAAAGGATTTGGAATTGATTCAAAATATTAAAAAGCACCCATTAGCAATTAATCAAATAGGTAAGAGTGGCAGGAAACAGGCAAACACTCATTAAAAGGGATTTACGGCAAGCATATATAGGATTGAAGTTAAATTTTAGGCTCAAAACCTAATATAAACTATTTTTTGGAAGGACACTCAAATTGTACAGCTGCTCACACAAACAACTGCCAACTGACCGGCCATACTCAGCATGTGGTCCTCAATGGAATTGCATCTACATGGAGGGAAGTGTGTAGTGGGGTGCCCCAGGGCTCTGTTCTGGGCCCAGTGCTCTTCAATTCAATGATTTGAATGATGGGATAGATGGGGAACTCATCAGATTTGCAGATGAAACCAAGCTGGCAGGAATAGTCAACACTCCAGAAGATTGGGTGCTATTTAACAAAATGAAATTCAATGGTGAAAAAAGTAAGATTCTACATTTAGGCAAGAAAAACCAAATGCACAGGTATAGCATAAGTGGTACCTTGCTCAATAGTAGTAACTGTGAGAGGGATATCAGAGTCCTAGTAGACAATCACTTAAATATGAACCAGCAGTGTGCTGCAGCTGCCAAAAAAGCCAACACAGTGCTAGGCTGTATTAATAGAGGGATAGAATCAAGATCACATGAAGTGTTAATACCACTTTACAATGCCTTGGTAAGGCCACACTTGGAATACTGCATCAAGTTTTGGTCACCGTGATGTAAAAAAGATGTTGAGACTCTAGAAAGAGTACAGAGAAGAGCAACAAAGATGATTAGGGGACTGGAGGCTAAAACATACAAGAAACTGGAATTGGGTATGTCTAGTTTAATGAAGAGAAGGACGAGGGGGGACATGATAGCAGTGTTCCAATATCTCAGGGGCTGCCACAAAGAAGAGGGAATCAGGCTATTCTCCAAAGCACCTGAAGGCAGGACAAGAAGCAACGGATGGAAACTAAACAAACCAAAGAGAGATGCAACCTAGAACTAAGGAGAAATTTCCTGACAGAACAATTAATTAGTGGAACAACCTGCCTCCAGAAGCTGTGAATGCCCCAACACTGGAAGTTTTTAAGAAGAGAGCCATTTGCAGAAATGGTATAGGGTTTGGTCTAGATGACCTCCAAGGTACCTTCCAACATTATTATTATTGTTATTGTTATTGTTGTTGTTTTTGTTGTTGTTATTATTATTAAACAGTATAGTCTATTCTGTTAAAGTTCATGTGTCTTCATGCAAAACTCCATCTCCGGTATTATCTTATAGCAAGAGGCATCTTGGACAGAAATGCTGGAAGATATGGAAGAAAACATCAAAGTTAGCCCAAATTCAGAGAAAAGCCACAAGATCAGGTGGAATGAAGGAGAGACAGAGAGAGAGTTAAAGCATAACAAAGCAAGGAGACACTGAATAGCAACAATGCAACTATCAACAATAGTTTCCTGCTGAAAATAATCCTGAACAAATGATTCACAATTCTAGCATGATAGACTATCAGAGTGAAAGGGAACTTATTAGTTTAAGTAAAGGAAAATAACACAGGTTGATATGTTATTGTTATCGATTGCAGAAAGATATAGTCATGGTTCAAGAGAAACCAGTTGGACATTAAGCCATTCATGACCAATTTTAATGAATCTAAATTTCATCAAATCTCAACACAACTAGTAAGTTCATAATCTGCAGTTGAATCATGCCTGGAGTTTACAGGTTTCTGCAAGATCAGAAGCTTTGGTCACAGCAATGAAAACAGTACTGCACTATCATAATGCAAGCTCCATTCTTTTTCTATATGCATGACAGGTTCAAAAGTGGCAGATTTTACATCACAGTAGTGTGGTGCTTTTCTTGTCACCTGCTTTCCTGTTATAATTTCTGCTTGTAGTCTGTCTGTCTTTTGCTGAATTGTTTTACAATGTCGTTAGAAAAAAATTTAAGCTAACAAAAATATATTAATTTACCATGCAATCTTTCCCAAGAACCAATTATACATTGGCATATTAAAAGTAGATTGATGAAACCTGAAAAAGAAATGATGCAATTAATCATTCTGCATCTCTCTTCTGTTCTCCAAGTGTTTTTGTTCTGGACAGTTAGCTCACCATAGCTTGTTTGTGTAAGGTGTGCGTAATATGTTTATGGAGCATGGCAGCTGATCTAATGTAGTTCTTGGCGAGCTATTGCAATCCCTTCCCACAAGTAAAATTTTGAAATGATAGCCCAACTTTCATATGAGTAACTCCCCCAAAAGGGGAAAAAAACCACTGGAACATGTATTTTCAGTTCAGGTTTTAAATCAGGTAAAGTAGCATTTGTTTCAATTCAAAGTTGGAGCAGACTTTGGAAGCCATAAAAAAACCACTCTAAAATGGTTACTGCTCAGTTAACAGAATTTAATCCTTCTGAAGTAATTAAAGCAAACAGCACGTTAACTTTTATTAAAATCTGGGAGGGACTAAGGATGAAATGTATTTCAAGTATTGCCTAATTAGAAGTGGCCTGTTCCACCTTGTGCAAAATGGCATTGAATCAAAGCTCTGCATTTTCATACATGAATGAACATACTTGAAGTCTCTGTTCCAAAAGAACTATATGAATAAAGCAGTTTCCTTAAACTTCTGGAGTCAGTAACAGTCACCATGTCTAATCTAGGCAAGTAGACTTTCTCATTTCAGAAGTGTGGGAGTGGCTTGTGTATGTAAATTGAAGAATTTAGAAATGGATGTTGGCTTTGGATGATCAGATATTTGCTATGCAAATGGATGTTGACTTTGGATGATCAGATATTTGCTATGCATTTAAATATCAATAAAACTCATAAAATGGGTGATTTTCTTCCATCTTCTTCCTTCCTTCCTCAATTCCAGGGGCACAATAGACCTGAAACAGAGACAGAGATGAAATTGTTATTCTGTTTTAATGATGGGCTCTTTTGTTACCCAAAGTAAGGGCCATTCCTTAACTAAACTATGCTTTGTTTAACAATTTGAATAAATTACAACTACTGGCATTGTGCTAAACAGTAGCAGGTCCTATATTATTTTGAGTTGGCGTTTTGTGAAAATTAAATGATTATGGGTTATGAATAGGTTATGAGTTATGGGTTATAGTGTATTCTGTAAATCTAGACAATTGTAGTTTATTCAGTGGATTATAGGTTAAGAAACTCTGACTTTGTGTGATACATGAATCCAGATATCAGTCGAATAGTAGGAAGGCAAAGTAAGACTCTGTTCTGCTGCAAAGACTAGGGTCTTTTTCACTTAATTGAAGGAGAATGAGCATATTTTTACAATTTGCTTCAACCAAACCATATTCCCAGAAAGGTGGATTCCCTTCACTATACTGCTGTTTCTACAGCCCGTTGTTCATGAACTTTGATTTACAGTGGATCACATTACTCTGTGACGTTAACAACCTTGTCTGTGAAGCCATCACTCATAAATCTGACACTTTAATAGAACTTAATAGAACAGGTTGAAAAATTAGCACAGATTTTATATGCGATTCTTTTCATGGAGCTATCACCTTTGGCTGCACAGTATATTAAACATAGTTTTGGCTGTGAAGTTTATTAAATATATTTTATGATTCTAGAGCGTGTAGCTGCTTCTGAGATGATGGCTGACTAGAAAGTGGTAGTAGCTGAGGCTGTAGTGGCAGTGGCAACAGCTCTTTCGGTTTTGCTCATTCCTTTCTATTGTTGCTTTTGTGCTGTGGGTTGCATGTCTGGGCGGCAAAATCCAAACTATAACTAGATATGAATACAGAAAACTACCTGGCACTTTGTTGCTATTTAGTGGTTATTTGGATTTTTGGGGTCCAGGTATGCTTAATTTTTTCCTGCACAATTCAGATTTGTTAAAGGCATGGGATAAGAAGTTGGCAGCAAGATGTGGCCTAGCAGGTACTCTTGTGACTGTCTGACCCAAAGTAGCTGCCTTCTCTGCTTTTACTAAAGAGAATGAATATATGCCATATTTCTTTTACCAAAATCACATGGGTTTAATTTTCTTATTTATATATGAAATATATATTATAATCTCACTAACTTAACTTATTGGAAGGAAAAATAGTTCTGGAGTATCACTTGTTTTTAATGATCATTATTATCTGTGGTGCTTAGCCACAGGATCACATGGGTGCTAGATTCTGAATGTCATATGTGCGCAGAGATTACAACTGGCAGCTTTCAATATTTACACATAATGTTGTAGATGTTGTTAAAATTAGTTCTGGAAAGTCAGTTTAAGGAACGAAATGGGAACTTGGTTAAGTGCAGTCACAATTACTATTATTTCTTTATTCTAGGCTGACTAAAACTCTTGATGATTCTTCCAAGATCATCACTACATGACGAAATTCAATCTTGATGTGACAAATGAATGTATTATTATAACAAGTATTTGCTTGTTTCCAGGATAGTGAAAATGTAAATCTGTAAATCTGAAATTTAATGCATTAACAAGAGAGATTAAAGTATAAATTTAAAAAAACATAAAACAAATCTTAATACAGTAAAAATGAAATAACTTCCATTTTCTAGTATTTTTTATCATTCAGGATACATTTCTTTTGGGTGATTTTTGCTAATAGAATAGCCTTATCACACATGAAGCAGACACTGCCAGGAAAAGAAGCATTAAAAAATCGTTATTATGTTTGTCAAAGGTTAGAAAAGATAGGACTGTTGTTGAATTATTCAGCTGTGTTTAAATTGGAATCAACAAAACTACATTTTAATGTAATATCAAATGGTTAATTTATGGTGCACTATTAGAAATACTTAAGGTTCCTAATGACTAAGGAAGAAAATACTTAATCACTTTGAACTTAATTATTTATTTCTATATTTTTTATTTATTTAATTTACATTGAATTATATTATTTTTTCTTTTAATAGCTAGTGTGTTGCTCCAAGAGATGACAATTTTTAAAATATATATTAATATTATTTTAAGATTTTTATGTTGTGATAAACAGTTCCAGTGACTGCAGAAAGATTCAGAATAAAAATGATTGCTAACTGGAGTTTGATACAATAGAGCGCAAAACAATAAATTTAATTAAGCCAAGGTCAAATTAAAGATATGTTCATTATAACTGATAGCATAGAAAACTATAGCCTATACAGAGAAAATCATGGCAGATATTTAATGTTTGTTTTATTACTGTACACTTGGCAGGAAAAAGATTCAGTTGGGGATGTCAGAATTTAAGATACAGAATTGGTGATGAAAGCATTACATCATCAATAGATAAGATGTTGGTTGTACAGCAATACTAGATACTGAGTTGAAGGAATAAGTGAGATCATGTTTGGTTTGGCAAATTGTTATTATGCCTCATTTGGATTGAAGCTTCCCTTAGAGATTTTATGACAGTGTTACCCAGACTAGGCCAAGCAGACACTAGAATGTAGATAAGATAAAGGAATGCTGAATTCTGAGTTCCATCTTTAAAACTGTAGACTAAATAAAAGGGTTTTTTTAAATCTGGGTAGAGTTCCTTTGAATGCAGATCTAGGGTGTTTCTGTTTCAGAAACATTGTATTTTGGGACAGAAAATAGAGTCCTAAAGAATGACATTTACATTCTGTACAAGAAAAATGCTTTTGTTAGTGTGGGGATTGTTAACAGAATGCAATCAGATACATGGAAACAAGAAACATTATAAATGGATTACAAAACAAATATCCATGCAAATACCATGTAATTCTAATTCAAAGTTGTACAGAAGGTACTGGAATTTATAGTATGCACCCTTTCAACATTCAAATAGAACTTCTTATCTTATCTTCTATTTAAAAAGATACCAGGAGTTTAAAAACTTTTAAATTACTCTTTTGTAAATATCATGTTCTGCTTCTCATTTTTTTATTGAATTCATCTTGTCTTACCTATAGTCACTTCCTTCTGAATTAATGCTTTTCCTTGGAATGGGACTTATTTTTCTGATTATCTTAGAAAGTTTCCTCTAGATTTTAACTGCCTCATTGCCAATTCTTCATTTCCATTTTTTGAGTCTTCTAAGTGATGCCATCTTATCAAAGTATTAACTCTTTCAACGAATACATATTATTACATATATTACATATTACATTTTTGTAATAAGTTTCAAATAGTTGCATATGTTATTTACTCTGTACAACTCATATGTCAAATCACCTGAAATATAATACTTTTTCTTTTGCATTGACATTTTCCCAGTGTGATGTATAAAACAAGAAAAGATTTGGGGACTTGCCTCATATTATGTTAGAACTCTTAAATTCTCTTGTGGTTTTGATTAGATTAAAATAGGAGAAAGGACACATTTCAAATATATTTCTTATAAAAAACCATTGTAATGAATGAATACAATAAATGTGTCCATACATATGGTTTGAATCAAGCTCTCGTCAGATTGAAATGCATATTAGTGGTAAATAATTGTCAATTTCTCTGAAAAAAATGTCTGTAGTATTTGAAAGGTAAAATGATTTTTTTCATTTTTTTGTGTCAGGCCCAATAACCACACTAATATCCCAAAGCAAACTATGCTTCCTAAAATTACATTTTAGAAGGACTTTGGTGAGGAAACAATCTCCAAATAATATCAAAATAAAACTTCCAATAACCTTGTAAAATAATCAGAGTTATCTCAGCTTTTAGTTCAACAATTCGCAAAGTAATCTGCAAGCTCCTAAATAACATGTTGAATATTTTCTAGCATTTGGTTCTAACAAGCTGTGGGGTGTAATTCACGAAATATTGTCTTTCTTTCCTGTTTTAATATATTAAAGGAATAGCAGATTCCTTCACATGACTGGTGCGTCTTCAGAGGCTTCTCAGCTATCTTCAAACTCACTTGGTCAGCAGTGCAATACAAAACGCCCTTTAGAAGCAGTTAGACTTACCAGTCTCTACTGCTTCACTTCTTTTGTCTGTACCCAGGATACATAAATTAATTTCACTATTATTTTCTTTACATGCCAGGAAAACTTTCAATTGCAATATTTATATCATGCCTGGCTTCTCTGTGATAAACATAAGGAGAAGCATATAAACGTTGGCTACAAAGAGAGCTGATACAAATTAGGAGTTTTGAGAGTTTTCAAATCCATTATCTGGTAATAACAAGAAAGGGTTCTTGGCGGGACAGTAAATGTATCTTTATTCTCTGTACCCAATTTAGTACATTACCTATGGAGTTTTAATGTACACTTAAGCTATTTTACACACATACCCTCAATACACTTAGTCCTTGACTTATGACAACAATTCAGCCAAAATTTCTGTTGTTAAGCAAGACAATTGTTAAATGAGTTTTGTCCCATTTTATGAATTTTCTTGCTACAGTTATTAAGCGAATCAGGTTTCATTAGTGACTTTGTTAAAAGATAACAAAAGGTGATCACATAACCTTGGGACATGGCAACCATCATAAATACGGGCCAGTTGTCAAGCATCTGAATTTTGATCATATGATCATGGGAATGCTACAATGGTCGTAAGTGTGAAAAAGAATCATAAATCACTTTTTTGAGTGCCATTGTAACTTCAAACAGACACTAAATGAATGTTTGCAAATAAAGGACCATCCATACTCTTGCAATTATATATTATTTCAGGCCTCTTCTTCACACACATTCACTTACACATATACGTATACATAATCAAAACATTTTTTTAAAAACACAGGAAATATAATAATATAATTAAATAATAATGTTATGTTTTTAGGTATTTAACCTCACAAACAAATATACAATCATAAAAAATAAAAATGATTTACAAAATTATGCATTTTAATAATTATTATCAACATTAATTTTGAAATATCTAAAGTTAAAAAAATGAAAATATTAACTACAATAGTTAAATCTAAACAATTATCTACATTTAGTCACTAAAATACAAAGAGGACCAAACTTTCAGAATATGTTTATCTGGATAGATAAACTTTAGAAATGTGAGCTTCTATTGGGTGGAAGAGAAGAAAGACATTTGCTTTCATTTCAATGTTTCCAATTTTTTGTATCTGCTTTAAAATCCTGTAGCCTGGAGACAATGTTTTCTCATCTGATATGGTCACTGAATGATATTTTATGAGGGTGATCTAAGAACGCCAATTTGCTTCTTGAATAAATGCTGATTTTGTAAATATTAGAGGTTACAGATAGATAGACATGCACATACATACACACTTGCACACAAACATAAACAATGTGCATTGATTTAAAGATACTGCTTTTTTGATAACATGGACTGAAGTAGCATCATCTAAACCAGGCGTTTACAAATTTGGCCCTTTTATGACTTGTGGACTTCAACTCCCAGAATTCCTCAGCCAGCGTGCCTGGCTGAGGAATTCTGGGAGTTGAAATCCACAAGTCATAAAATGGCCAACTTTGAAGACCCCTGATCTAGACCAAATATCATAATTAATGCTTAGTTATTTTTCTCCTTAGTTATTTTAGGATTGTTAATAACTGTATAGATACTTACATGTGTTCACTGTTATTAAAACTATTCTTTTAATCATTAACATAAAGTTTTAGTAACTGCCTAGATTCCTGAAAAAATAGGATTACCAATATTTTCTTGTGAGCTTTTAATACCTGTTATTTAATTCTGAGTTCAGCCTGATAGCCTATAGTATCTGCAATTCCCCCGGCACATGGAGGAAACAATCTATCTAGACCCGCTCCAGTCGGGCTTCAGGCCGGGATACAGCACGGAAACGGCATTGGTCACATGGGTGAATGATCTCTGGAGGGCCCGGGACAGGGGTTATTCCTCTGTCCTAGTTCTTTTGGACCTCTCAGCGGCTTTTGATACTGTGGACCACGGTATTATGCTGCGGCGTCTGGTGGGGTTGGGAGTGGGAGGCACCGTTATACGGTGGTTCTCCTCCTTCCTCACCGACCGCACGCAGTCTGTATTGGCAGGGGGACAGAGGTCGACCCCAAGGCCCCTAACTTGTGGGGTGCCATAGGGGTCGGTCCTCTCCCCCTTACTGTTCAATATTTATGTGAAGCCGCTGGGGGAGATCATCCGTGGCTTTGGGGTGGATTTCCATCAGTCCGCTGATGATACTCAGCTGTACATTTCCACCCCAGGCCACCCCAATGATGCCCTTGACGTGATGGCCCGGTGTCTGGAGGCCGTACGGGTCTGGATGGGGAGAAACAGACTCAGGCTCAACCCTTCCAAGACTGAGTGGCTGTGGTTGCCGGCTCCCAGGCATAGTCAGCTGACTCCGTCGCTGACTATAGGGGGCGAA
>NW_015387163.1:243595-260960 GCF_001527695.2 Protobothrops mucrosquamatus
TGATGGGAGTGACTCGTCGCTCCCATGTAACGCCGCTGCTACGCGAGCTGCACTGGCTGCCTGTGGCCTTCCGGGTGCGCTTCAAGGTGTTGATTATCATCTTTAAAGCGCGCCATGGCATCGGACCTGGTTACCTCCGAGACCGCCTTCTGCCACAGATTACCTCTCACCGGCCGATACGCTCCCACAGAGAGGGTCTTCTCAGGGTGCCGTCAACCAGACAGTGTCGGTTGGCGACCCCCAGGGGGAGAGCCTTCTCTGTCGGAGCCCCCACCCTCTGGAACGAACTACCCCCAGAGATCCGGGTGATTCCGGATCTCCCCTCCTTCCGCCGCGCCCTCAAGACATGGTTATTTCAGCTGGCAGGACTGGCATAAGGGGTATTTTAAATTTGGTTTTTAAATAATTTTAAAAAAGAAAGGCCTATATTAATATTTTATTTTAACCACATTTTAAATTTGTATATTGTATTGTTATTCCGTTTTAAACTGGCTGTAAGCCGCCCTGAGTCCACCAGGAGAAGGGCGGGATATAAATGTGATTAATAATAATAATAATAATAATAATAATAATGAGTAGACCTATTTTTATCTTTCTGATTGCAGAGATATATTATTGAAGGTTGTGTTGAAAATTCAGATGGCAATATGATATAGAAAAATGGGCTATCTTTAAACAATGGAAAATTTAAACTGGCTTGACCCACTTGTAAGTCAAAACTGAAAACAATTAAACTAGTAAAGCCAATTGCTAGTAAAAAGACAAAATGCTTTAAATCTGATACCATGTCAAGACTGGCAATAATAGAAGATTAAAATAACAAAAATAATGCTATTTATTTGACAAATTCAGTCCAGTTTTAGAATGCCCATCATAACATTATCTTAAAAACCAGTGAGACCTTAAACAGTAATTGAAAAAGAAGTACTTGAAATGAAAACAAGAAATTGATTTGCTTTAGAAAATGTTGCTTTTAGATATCTACAATACAAGTATAGGATGTTTTCACTATTTTTTTTTTTAAGAAACCAGATCAACTACAATGTGCGACGGAATGTAAGCAGTTGACATTCAAGCCTTGAAATTTTTAAATGAGATTCTGATATCTTTGCATTATCAGCAGAGCTGTTGAAAAATATTGGAGGGAATTGAAAAAATAAATAAAATGTTTCAACACAAATGTTCACATCATATTTCAAATAAGAGGGTGGCAAAAACCTGGAGAAGAATTACAAGTATCATGATTCATAAGTTTAAATGTCTAAATATCTGTGGAGATTCTCAGTCATCCATGTCATGATTGTCTCAAATGTGCTTTTTCAAAAGGCAACTAGACTGCTTTTTCTTGAGAAAAAAGATGATGTTTCATTTCTCATCCAAGAAGCTTCATCGGTTCTGGAAGGATGGTAGGGGCTATGAAGGGATTAGTTATGACAGGATGCAGGGTGAGTGGGTGGGTGGGTTATGGTTTATCTCTAGTTTTAAATGTGGAAAACCTAAGGCCTTTTTCTTTTTACAGAAGCTTTCCTGAACATTTTAATTTTTGATGAGGCTCTTGTTCTCACATCTTCTGATTAGACCATCTTATAGTGATCTGGAATTCTGTGTCCCATTAAATCCACTCACTGCATCATTAAATGACAGATGTTCTACTGATGTGAAAATTTGAAGATGGGGACTCCATCTTTTCAAATTATTTTCTGAAATGTTTTTCTGGATTCCTTAGTCTAGACGAAAATAGCAGCTCATTGATTTTGCACTCAACAGTTTAATTTCAATAAATCTGTGTGAAGACCTTGAAAATCTAGTATGGTATAACATGCTGGGATATAATTCTCAAGTGTCAGTGTGAGTATAATCAAGTCTAGTCTGATGAATGATTAGTGGAGATTAGTAAATGATATTAGTCTAATAAAAAAATACTTGTCTTACTGCTGGTAGCAATATATTGTAGCTGTATCACCCATGCCCGTATAGCAATTTTTATCATGTTTCTTCTAGCATTTCCCCAGAAATACACATGCCTCATACTCTCTTTGCATTCTGGAAGTCTTTGAAAACCTGGCTCTGTTCCCAGGCCTGGGGTTAGGGTGGCTGGGAACCCCTGTTGAGTTTTTGCATGTTAGGGAATGTTGTTTGGGTCTTGGTAATTATGTGGTTTTTAATCAGTTTTTAATCTTGGTATTGGGCTCATTGTATGCTGCCCAAAGTCTTCTTGGAGTTGGGTGGCCTTAACAAATCAATCAGTCACTGAATCAATCAATGGGAAACATTAATTTCCTAAGATTAGATTTAAAATATTTCATGTTAGAATTATTAGAATTTATATACTGGTCCAACTGCTAAGACTGTGTATAGTAATGAAGGCAATTATCTTTTTTAATGTACATGAAAGAGAGAAAAATGAATCATTCTATAAATTATGAAATTGTGCGGTTATTTTTGCTAATTATTCTGCATTTTACAAAAATAAAGATATAGTATTGCTTGGTTACACAGTATTTTTGAGCTAATACTGGGAAGTTTTGTATAAAATGATTAGGCTGCATAAGCTAGTTCTTTTTCATCTGCCACCTGTTTTAATGTGAAGCTCAGCTTCACAAAATATGTTGAAGTAAAAACCTTACTTATGGTAAAAATTTATATACAAGTCTTTGCCAAAATAAATACAGCATGATATAAACTGTGTGGCTTACTGATACCAAAAGAAACAGATATTTATTACTCCAGCGCTAGATGTTTCTATGACCCTCTCTTATACATTTTATGTATTTTACTCCTTTATTATGTAATCTATAATAATCAAGTGAATATCAGGTGTTACATCTTTTAAAGACTCAACAGTCTTGTAAAATCAACTGTATGATTTGAAAAATAGTTTGGGATTCACTGTGAAATTTACAGTATTCTGCTAGCTTTTTAAAAATCTATATTAAATAGATGGGAATAAAGGATCAAACTTGCCCACAAAATTGTGAAACTTTGTGCCTTTTATGACTTAAGAGATGTTCAAACTTAAAATAATTGTCTATTTCATTATTTTTTCAAACGTTTGGCCAGAAATCAATATATTTTTTAAGGTTCTATCCCCTCTTATACTTTTATGATTTACATTAAAGCTAAGAACAAACCATGTCTCTGGAGGTACATAGCATATGTGTAAATGTTATTGTCATTGTAGGTATACTATCAATCTATATGGTACTTTCAAACAATATTTGCTTGACCTAAAATTTAATTCAGAATACACAACAGGAAAGTTGAAATAACTGGAAACAACGTAGAAAATTAAAACAAGAAGCACTGATTTATTTATACACATTTAATTCAGTTATACTTTTAGGAGGTTGATCCAAAACTGAATTAAATATGCCTTACATAAGCATAGAGTAATGTGTGTTTGGTCTTTTTCATACTTGCTAACTGGGTGAATCATTATGACATTATGAACCATGAACTATGGGCTATAAGTCACCGTGTTTAGATTCTCACACATAATGAATTGAAACCAAACACACCACATTATAGTTTGGTGAGATATATGAATCCAGTAATTACACTGAGCAGACCCACACTAGCCCCATGTATTTTTCTGATTCAAATAAATCACGCAGCAGAATGATTCATCAAGCCTTTAATGGTATACTCAGGATAGTGATGTTCATGAAGACCACAGTTCCCTGATGTTGCATATTCCTGTATACATGGCAGATATTTAAATCATATTCTATAAGATATTGCCTTAAAATTACATTATAAATGGAAATTGAATTATTTATTCATATCACATGAGAACCAACATTATATTGTGTATCAACATGTGTTCATTAGCACACTTGTAAGGAACAAATTTTACTTTTAATTGTTTAAATCTATCGGAAAGGGTTCTGGATGTGGCACAAAAGCAAGAGAAGAGAACAAGATGCCTCTTAGAGGATGTCTGAAATAGATATTTTATCAAGAGAATGAAAAATAATGGAGAAATAATTGATACGTTTAGGGAAGAATTGAACAATTCTTTCTCAAAGTGTTCAGAAGTGTTTTTTCTGAAAGCTTGAAAATGCTGCGAATGTTCTTATACCTGGAACTTTGAAACAGATATCATTCACTTGGTCAGAGATACAAAATTGGCTTGTTATAGCTGTATTTTCCTGTTATTAGCCATGCAAAGCCACTTTTTCTAAGAAATATAATACTACTGTACTAAGACAAAAGCACAAGGAATGAGGGAGACGGAGAGTGAAAGAGATGGGCAGAGACAAGCTTTGATAAGATTTAGTTTAGAAATGTTATGCATATTCAGAATTTTTTATATTCAAATGACAATTTAAGACACGACAAGTCATATTAAAAGAAACAGATGGAATTATCAAGAAAAAATATAAATCCTATTAATCAATTGATTTTTACTAGAAAACTGTATGGGACTGACCTAGGGTGAATTTTAAATAGGGAATAATTTTTAAAAATTTTCAAAGATTTTAAATATGACACAGCTATTAATATATTTGCTTTTTAATTGGTTTTATAGGGGAAATGTTTTTTGTGTTGTTTTTTAACATGCTGTGAGCCGCCCTGAGTCCCTCTGGGGAGAAGGGCGGCATAGAAGTTTAAAAAATAATAAAAAATAATAAATAATAATAATAATCATACATTTTCAGTTATTTGAGTGATTTTCCTGTCTTTCTTTGATATTTAGTTATCCAATATTACCTCCAATAGACTTACCACCTAACCACACTTTGCTTTTGCTTTTTAAATTTACATTTTATTTCATGCCTGAAACTCTAGGTTCTCTCCATTCTATCATCCAGCTGCCCATATATTAATTTTTGTAGGACAGGCACAAGAACAGTCATGTTGATGTTGGAGTCAAAAACACATAAAATTTGGCTGATATCTAGATATGATTTAGCTATTCATTTTGTGGCAAAAGCAGAGAGTTAAATATAAACGTGTCATTTAAAAAAGAGCAGTGAGTGGTTATTTACAAGGTGAAAACGTACACATATTTCAGCTTCTCAGTGCTTTCAATCTTAAAAGTTTAAACAAATGTTGCTATTCACCTCTGGTCTTAAAGGCTCAAGGGCTGGTTCTGGCAGGGAAAAATGGACTATATCAGTCTTTGAAATATTTATATCAGACTTGACATAACATTAAAATGTTGTGTTACAATCCACAATCATTTTATTGGTATATTGGTTTTACAAAGCAGTTAGGTTGTGTTTCAATTCAATAAATGTGCTGTTATTGCCCATTTGTTACAATTTGCATTTTTGTGGAGAAAATGTAGGTTTTCAAGACTGAGTGAACCAGCTCTAGGTCTAGTTCCAGTTCCAGCTCTAGATGACTAAGTCTCCAAATGTCTATTGTCACTTGGTCCTTCCATTAGAATTAATTCTGTGAATTTCATCTCCCACCTTATTTTTGCAGTTAGCCTGTAGAGATAATGCAAAAACCAACATGGTATGGAAAAATGTTGTAATTGGTATTTGAATCCAATGTGGACATTTATTGTTCAGTAATGTATTTAATGGGGGTGCCATTTTGTGCACTTTCATTTTATTTTCTATGATGATGGGAGATGAATGGAGCTACCAGCTAAAAGTTCTTATGGAGCTAATTCAACTGTTTATGTTTTGAGTGGAGCCTCTAATATTTTTTTTTTACCAAGCTGGCAAAATAAAAGTGGATTTCAAATGGCAGTGTTACTTTCTCCAGGCAAAATTCTATAACTGAGGTCTGGCATTTAGGTACTAAGATTATCATTTGAAGTAATGTGATGACATTTATTGTTTTGATGGAACATCTCAGGAGACATTCTCATGTATGTGAAATTAGCCCAGGGGTTACATATAATAAGGGCTGGAAGGATTCCACGACAACATAAACTACTTAAAATAAATAAATGCCCACTTCTAACCTTTAGCAGTATCTTGCAAGTGCATGTCACATTACCAGTGATAAAAGGAACCCTGTGTAAAAGTGTAAAAATATCTCAGAGTTCACACATCTTAACTGAACAGAATTAGAGAATGCGATGGAATTTATTCCTAGCTCTTTTACAATCTGTTACAGTGCTAGTCCATTTGCTGAAGGAGAGATGAAATCATATGTTTGGCATGTGAATACTGTTCCTATGCAATGAAAACAGCAGCAAATTGGCATAATAGCTGCAGCCTTTTGAGGAAAGAGGGTAAGTCACTAAATAACTTACATCTATAAATCAGTATGACAATTAATATTTAGAATCATTCAGTTTATACAAGTGCAATCTTGCACTTGTGAAGTCTGATAATAGTTTGTCATAAGTAACTCTCAGGCCATTTCCATATTTGTGATTTATAGTTTTTTACATGCCATCCAGACATCACTGTGATAAATTACCATGGAATACCAGTTTCACATTGCTGTAGTAATATTTGAACTATGCAATAAAATGCGATAAAACACTCGTGTGAAAATGGATACATTAATTATAGAGATATCACAGATCTGAGCAGATTAGATTTTCATGTATACTATAATTAAATAATATGTTTAAAAGATATACTATAATTAAATAATTTGCTAAGTGCCTGTTATTATATGAGTGCCTTAAAAAGAAACAGCATCATCTTTTCCTCTCTTATTTTATTCACAACTTTTGCCGATACATAAATTTGGAGAAAATACAGTAATATCTCTTCTTTTTGAGGGCATGTGCAAGTTGGTTTATTCTGCATAAAAATTTAATGGATTTTTTTTCAATGATCAAATTGCAGTAATATTTATTTTGTGGACTAGACTTTGGCTTTGGGTCCCTTTTTAAAATGGGGCTATTTGTTGTAGCATATGGTTCATTACATATCAAACAGCTATATTGTAGCTGCATGACCTAAGGCACCTAGGGAAAGATTTATTATTGTTATTTTTTAGAAATTGGATTGGCTAGAAACTTAGTATGAATCATATCAGACCAATCTGTGAACACAAATTTGTCCCCTGTGCCCAAAGAGGCACAACTGGTAGCAGATCCTAAATAAATACCTGAGTGAAGCATGGAGTTAGTAGATATTAACAAAGAAGTTGCAGCTGGAGGAACTGAGAAGAAAAAAAAGAAAGTTTATTTTAGTGTTTTAAACATAATGAAGCATTAGTTTGTTTGAAACATGACGGAAACCAGATATACAATGGCCAGAGACAAGTTAGCAATCATTGGCATGGACATATGAGTTATTTAAGGATAAGAATATGGGAACACTGAATGTTATGATCCAGCCACACTATATTATTTTCTTCATCATGAAAAATGGTTCGGTATAATGTTTGTGCGTCTCTGACATGACCCTGATTTAACAAAATAAGATAAGATAGATAACCTTTATTGTCACACTGGCACATACATAACACATTTGTTTTTCATGATAATTCTTTATTGGAGAATGGTTCATCACAGATTAAACAAAGAACTCACCTTGGAATCGCATTACCATATCAAAAAGCTAGATGGAAAGATCTGAAAGAAGCAGCTTTTTTCCACTCTATTAAAATATAGTATATTTTCTAATATTAACTGAAGAGTACATATAATAATGGAAAGTGAAATATGTTGTATTTCTAGCTTTATACTCTTCAGTTGTATTGACATTAATTTACACAAGCATAGCTACATTTAAAGTAAAATGGCTAAGGACATACCATTGAGGTATCTCAATTTACATTGGGCACTGAATGGGCAATGAGAATCAAACAGTGTAGGGAGGAAAAGGGAAGAAAGTTAACTGGGAAAATTTGAAGTGCAAACTTTTAGTTCTGGCTTTGTATTACAGTAATTCACTTGACTTCTAGTAAACTATATCTTTCTCAACAAATGGAGGTAAGAATACTTTTTACTTAGAAGCCCAAGTTGAGGCAGGTCTGATACCTTCATAGATGGATATCATGGATTTTCCAAGGTAATGTTTTAGAATATGGATATCATGAAAGCTGTTGGCTTCAATTCTCCTGCAGCTGTGAACACCATTTCACTCTCTATGGTGCTGTGCAAAGTCCAACTCTTCCTTATTGAGTTGTAGGAGTAAGAACATTTGGTCGGCTGCCTAGTGACCTGACTATTTCTTGTTCTTCTTTCACAGTGTCTCTTAATTGACTTTACATTCCAGTTTTGCACTCTAGTCTGTAAGTCCTGGTTGATTTCCAAACTAATCCTGCAAAGTTAAGCTATACAGACCCACAAAGGGGAGCTGTCTATTTTTGTGAGAGAAAAGCAGGCAACCAAACAATAATAATGACAATAAAAGGCTACTGTGGAGGGGCATGCCAAAGTTGCCTTTCAAAGCAGCCAAAGAATTATTGGCAAGATGCTATAGCATCATCTTTCTTTCATTAGGGAAGGATACTTCCTAAGCAGGAAGTTACCAGAAATCTGAACAGGCAAAGGAGGACATAATCAGGAAAGAGAATAGATCGGGGGAAAGGGAAAACACACTATTTATCTTTCCTGGCATCCACAACAAAAACTCCAAGGAGAAAAGAAAAGAAAGTATTTCTTTCTTGTATAAGAAATAACTTTTTCAAGCACCAGTAAGACTATATATATAAAACTGTCTTTAAGATGTTTCTTCTGGAACAGAATTTGATTAAAGACATGTGCAACGTCAGCATTGATCCTTTGTGGGTAGAGAAGTTACAGATTGTAGGAAAGAGGTGCACATTGAGAGAGACATGGTACCAATTAATATGTCCCAATCCAAGAATTTAATAATTACATTATTTTGTATAATGTATAACTTTTAGTTGGTACCTTCTATCTTTTGCCATTCATTCTTCATTACTGACTTTCCTTAGGAGGACCAGTTTCAGTCACTGTATGCCCAGGAGGAATAATCTGTTCTGAATACAGATTTAGGATATGAACAATGCCCACTTCCCTGTGACCTCCCATGGCAGATTTTGAGACTGCCTATTTAATCAAGCAATTAAAACTGACTCAAGTTTCAGGCTAGGATTTTATCAATGCTGAGGTCCTTCACAATAGCTTGGCCTGGTGTTTTTCAGTCTTTCTTCCCTATTCATGTTTATAAACAGCAGATTTAAAATCCTCAATGGCTGGGGTCTAACCATGATGATTCCTATTTATTAAAAAAAAGGAATAGAGGCTTACCTGGTAATTTCCATGTAATCAGTCTTCAGTGGAGTGGAGGTGCAATTGACGTGCTGGATCATGTTATATTGCACTGCCCACACTGTGTTAATACTTGGTAGGAGTTACGATATCCATTTCTAGTTATACATCTGGGTTGCTCTGATTCTTTTTACCTCTGGCTGTTATTACCAAATCAATCTAACTCTATTTCATTGAATGTTGCCAAATAGTGTTCCACTGTTTGTACAATATGCTGTGGTCTGTCTAAGACAGGGGTGTCAAACTCAATTTCATTGAGGGCCGCATCAGCATTGCAGTTGCCTTCGGGGGGATGGGTGGGTGTGGCCAGGGTGGGTGCAGCCTACTGGGTGGATGTGGATGGAGTGGGTGTGGCCTACTGGGTGGGCATGGCCAGCTCTACATCGTTCGTGTCAGTGGTACCTATGGGGGCCTGGGCAGGAGTGGGACAAATCTCAGGGTCTCTGGCAGAAGGAGGTGGGACCAAGACAAGTGCCAAGGCATGGTCCACTGGAGGAACCTCACTGTTCCTCTCAGGCCATGTGGTGGGGCTGGATGGTGGTAGGGGCTGCCCGGAGCCCTGGGCAGCAGAGGTAAAACGCCCAGCCTGACCCTCGAGCACCCACAGCACCAAGCCCAGCCCCACTTCCCCAAGGGGATGTCCAGCTGCACTTACCTCCTCCTCAAGGCTGCTGTTGCTGTGCTTGTTCTCCTTAGCCAGGTTGCTCATGATGGGTACGAGGGAAAAGTCAGAGGGAGGCTCATTCCCTCTCCATGGGAGCAGATCTGGCTTTGTATCCAAAGCTTCCTTAGCAATAGGATGGGAGACCCCCCAGGATAGGCCAGGAGGAGAGGGCAAGGGGATGGTGAAAGGGCAGCAGGGCAGGACTAAGGCAGGACTTCCCTCAGACCCTCCCTCTCCTTTCCTTCTTTCCTTCCTTCCTAAGTACAGAGTGGTGGGAAAACATCTGAGATGAGGGAGAGAGAAAAACAGGCAAGAAATGCAGCTGGGGAGGTGTCACCTTTGTGAGGAATGAAGAAATGCATCATCGCCTGGAATTGGCCAGCACATGGCCCTCACCTACTTCACATATCTGGCTTGGTGGGCTCTGGGGGAGGGGATGCCATGAGCAGTGTGAGAGTCAACGTTACCTGCGCAATGCCTTGTGTTTGACATGTTTGGTCTAAGATATTGTTGGTTCTGTGGATCACTGATTTTAGTTGTAGTGGTTTATCATTTATATCTAAGTATTATGTCAATGTGTAGTTTTATTGCCCTTTAATATCTTCCTTGAATTTGGAACTGTATTTTTATTTGTAGTTAGCTTATATTAGCCTATGATTAATACATTCCACAGTATTCTGTTCTGTTCCATTCCTTTAAGTGCACTTACTCTAGAAAAAATAATTATTGTATAATCACCCTTTTTTTCTATTTTCCTTCTATCTTATTTTCACACACACACATTTGATTAACTTTGATGCATACTACACCCAATTCTATCATTTCTACAGCTTTTCTTTGGATAGCTTACTTAGCCAATTCTTTCAGTCTTTCTTTGTTTCACCTTTGTGTTTGGGTAAGTTGAAACAGTATACCAATTCATTTAGTAAAGCAGATGGGTAAGTTTTGATGATTGATGATTTTATGCATTTTTCTTGGTTTGATGGTAGAAAAATTAGTGCTTTTTAAATTTGTTTCTGAACAGTTTTAAAACCATGTAGGATACTTTTGGTTTTCCAATGTTTCCTATTTCAAAATGGCAGGAATTAAGCTATTAATTCTGGCAACTGTTGTTAGCCCACAGAGGTCACCTGTAAACCTTCTGCTTCTCTGATAAAAAATAAACATACTATATTACATTTCTTGTAATATGTGCATGTATGCACAGGTTTTCTGTCAATATGCAGGAAGAATAAATATATAATTTTGGATCTGAACAGCTATTTGAATTATTCTTTTCCATCTTTAGAAGTTATTTGCATTTTTAATGGTAAATATTAATTAATAGTTAATAAGCTAGGAAAGTAACACATTTCTTATTTAAATATTTGTGACATAAATTTGTTATATGAAAGGAGAAAAAAACACAGATATGAACAAATGCACTTATCATGATAACATGTTTATCATTTGTTTAAGGAACCTAACCTATTCTGGTAGTTTTGAAATTGCTGAGGTTTGATTTTGGAATTTGCTGAAAGATTAATTCAAGTCATAATTATATTAATATAATGAGAAATAGAATAACAATGAAAATACGTGGTATAAGAAACTCATTGTTTCCCCATGGACACCCGAGGCAATTGCATTTTTTCTTCCATCTGGATTAATATTTCTCTTGCATTTCAATGACATCACAACTTATCTTAATTTGAAATGAGAACTGCAGGTTTGTCACCAAAATTATCAACAATAATACCAATCAGCTATTGAGGAAAGAGACAGTAGAATTAATTATAGTCTGATTCTTGTGGTTCCTGTTGAGCAACTGAACAATTTTTCATTTTATCTTATTTTAACACTAGCTGTACCTGGCCACGTGTTGCTGTGGCTCAGTCTGGTTAAATGGAAAAGAAAGAAAAGAGAAAGCGCACATTCCAACGCAATGTCACACGAAATAATTAAATCAAAATGAAAATAAATCGAAATCTATGAAAATTCAATTTGACAATGCAATCAGAAACATTGAAATGGAATCATAAAATTGGAAATTTGGAAATCGTAAATGGATCGTAAATCGGAAACATTGAAATGGAATCGTAAAATCGTAGCGTGTGTTGCTTTTACGTCCAACAGATGGTGCTGTTTTTCAAAAAAAGCATGTTTTTACCTGTCACAGGTGTGACATCTATATAATAGTAGGCATATAAAAACATGCGCGTATTCGAATGCAACGTTGTGTCAAAATTTCAAAGCAATCAGTGAAGAACTTTCGGAGATTTAAGATTTTGAACAAATGAACATTTACATTTTTAGTTATATAGATAGCGAACATCTGCATCCCTTAAATGGAACATGCAATGAACTTTCTTCACAGCACTCTGCTATACAGAGATGTAAAACGGGATGCCTCCAGAGCCCAATTTCCCTAGTAAGTCAGGGGTTTTCTCATCATTATTTAAAGCTAGCAAAATATTTAGCATTTATGATTCATGTATATATGTGCAAAACTGTTTTTGAGAGAGATTTGATAAAGAACATTTTGTATATCCAGCTGCATGGGTGTGGAGAAGCAATTAGATGAACAGAATCTCCTGGGGTTTTGAAACAAACATTGTGTGTATATTAAAAAATGGAAAAATTACTAGTTCTTCCAAATGGAAGAGGAAATGTTAACATCCCATCTATCAGGGGAGATCTCTGGTTTTATTTTGCAAAGAAAAAAAAAATCTACAAATTAAAAAATTAGCAAGTTAAATTTAGTGGCTGTTAGTCAACACCATTGGGCACAAAATATATAATGAAATAATATAGCATTCATTGCAGCCCGTGAAAAATTGTGTCCTTTTTCATGCTACTGATTTTTGAAACTGAACCTACTTTTAAAGAGAATGAAATATAGTTTCTATGTAGAGTCATGTAATCTTCATGTATATGTTTACACACACACACACACACACACACACACACATAGACACAGAGAGAGGATTTAAAAAATGGGTAACGTAGAAAGCAGTACTCGTGGTTGGGAAAAAATACTGCTTTTACTAATGCAGAAGTATAAGTATTTTGATATGCTTGGTTGCAGACAAGTATGATGTAGAATTTTTCAATACTAGAGGGACCTGGGTTCAAATCTTGATTCAACTATTTAAGTCACTGGGTTATAAATATTTGTCATATTAATATTCATTACAAGTTTGTTGTGAAGATTAAGTGAGGAAGGAATATTTGTCACCATCCTGAACCCTTTGGGTAAGGTATAAGAAAGAAATTATAAATACTTTGTTCACACACACATATTAAAATCCTATACAGCATTCCATATCCTTTGTTCCTGAATAAATTACTTCTTTAGTTAAAAAGTCATTCTCTAGAAATCATTATTTTTAAATTGTAGGTGCTCCATCACTGGAGATTTTGAAGAAGAGATTGGACAATTATTTGTCCAGAATGGTATAAGGCCGTGGTGGCGAACCTATGGCACGCGTGCCACAGGTGGCACGCAGAGCCCTCTCTGTGGGCACGCGTGCCATTGCCCCAGTTCTAGGTCTTCAGCTGGGTTTTATAAAACCTTTTTGCTTTAGGCCTCTGCCGCAGTGTGCCAAAAAAAATCAATTTCATCTTCTCTCGGGGGAAAAAAACCTTTTTAGTCCCACCCTGTCTACCGTTACCACCACAGCCACGCCCACCCAATGGGCCATGCCCACTCAATGGGCCACGCCCACCTGGCACCCGAAGATACATAAGTGGGTTTTGGGTTGCACTTTGGGCACTCGGTCCCTAAAAGGTTCGCCATCACTGGTATAAGGTCTCTTACCTGAGCAGGCGGTTGACTAGAAGATTTCCAAGGTCCCTTCCAACTCTGTTATTCTGTATATAGTGAAGAAGGTTTGATCTATATCTATTGAAACTGAAGTAAGGGAGAATCATTTGTCTTCTGGTGTTAGCATAATTCTCAACTACAGCCACTAAAAATCTATTAATTTTATAATACTATGGTTTCTATTAAATATTTTTCTGGAAAGGGAAAACCTTTACCTTTATGTATTAAACTTACAAAGCTAACCAATCAGAAAAACTAAAGTAGCTGTGTTCACCTTTTTGTGCTAAACCACAATGTAATTTCTTTGATTTTGGTTTAGAAGTTTGCGAGCTCAGTCTTGTGGAATGAAAACCACATTTTATGGCTTAGCGTGGTGTGTCATTCCAGCTAATTGGAGCTGATTTATTCAACAAAGATTAAACAAATAATAGCTTAGGATGATATGTGAAACAGGTCACTATTTTCATCTGTGTGGGTTCTTTGTGGGTGTTTATACTTACCATATACTGTGATTCTGAGCATAGGAAATTGATTCAGTTTTTTAAAATGGAGATAGTATTTGTCCAAGAATCCACACCAGGGTGTTCAAACATGAATTACCCTATCATTAGAGACTGAAAGTGGTGAGCTTTAAATGTGAAAAGGAGAAGTTTGAAAGGATGAGGTGCACCTTTGGAACTGCTTGATCTCTGAAGAAAGGAGATCATGTTACCTTGTTGCCATGGGGATCTTCTTAATTAATATTGTGGTCCTGGAGATTCAAACTATTTTTCCAACCTATTGCTGTTCTTTTCCATCTCCTTGTGTATACTGCTGCACCTGCAACACAGTCAATTTATTTATGATTCAAATTAAAATCAAAACGTTTAGCAATATTCAGCCAATAAATGAAACATTAGATCACTCCCTGTTATAGCAGCCAGCAGTCTTTCAGAGGGAAGAAAATATTTATATTTCCAGCTGGGGGAAAAGTTTACAATGTACTCATTTAGTTCCACAGTTTTATAAACAGAAGTTCAGATAAATGAAAATGAAAACTGGCCTTCTTCCTCAATTCATAAACTCTCAGAATATGCACACAGTATTGCAAATGCAATCACTTTGCTGCATTTACTTCACCTACGAATGAGCCACGCTGCACAAAATGAATAAATTCAGCAGAATGCGTTTATTTCTTCCTCTAGTCAAGGATTTCTAATAGCTGTTTCTGGTGTTTCAGAATAATGAGAAAGCAGAGTAACCAAGGTAACTTGGTCTTTCTACAGTCTTTTCTGAATGGTTTTTGGATTATAAATTTTGTTTAGATTCACAGCCAGTTCTTCTGTGCATTATTCCACATGTAGTAAATTTGCATTCAGTAAATTAATGTGTATACTAGAGTGCAGAAGTGATTCAGGTTGAGGAGCCTGATTTGCTCCTACAGGAGAGGTTGAATAACAACATTCACCTTAAGAAGGTGAAGACCTTCCTTGAACTCTCCCATATCTTCTGCTGTCATATGTTTTTCTGGGGAAGAATGAGCAAGAAGTGATGAGACCACCATTGCTGTTGTCTCTTCAGAGAAAAACATACTTTTTGGTTACCAAGACCAATGAAGAGCAATGTCATTACAACATCTCTTGAAAAATAAAGCTGATTTGTACAAAAAAAAGACTGTTCTCCTTGTAGCAGAATTAAACCAAAGATTTAATATAGGAGCTCTTGTCTTACCATTGAAATCAGCACCAAGCTGAAGCCTGCCTACCAGAAAAAAGTAGAAAGAAAAGAACTAAAACACACCAAGGAAGCCCTGAGAACTTGTGGCCATCCCAAGTGGGCTTCATCAAATCCCAAAAAAGACCTAGCAGGAGCTCCTCCATAACAGACAAAGAAGAAAACAATAAATGAAGCAATGTAGTCATTCCATACATTGCAAGACTATCAGAAAAGCTCAGGGGGATCTTCAGCCAACACATCATACGTGCACACTTCAAACCCAAGAAGCTTGTCCACCCCAAGGATAAAACACCAGACACAAACTGAGCGACGTGGTATATGCAGTGCAATGTAGTGAGCCATGTGCAGATCTGTACATTGGAGAAACAAAACAACCACTTCATAAACATATGGAACAACATAAGAGAACAACCCATCAAGACAAGATTCAGCAATCCATGTGCATTTAAAAGACAAAGGCCATTCTTTCAAAGACAGCAAAGTCCACATTTTGGACAAAGAGGGCTGCTGATTTGAAAGAGGGATCAAAGAGGCCATCTATGTCAACATTGACCAGCCCTCTCTCAACAGAGGGGGAGGGATACGACATCATCTATCTTCAGTCTACAACACAATCCTTTCAACAGTTCCAAGAAGGCTCCACACCCATTTGTACTGTTCAGGTGACCCTGATGACACAGATAAGCCTCCAGATGGCATCAACTACTCTCTAAAAGAATGCAAATGACTAGCTGTCTGTAATGAGTATAAATCCTCCCATTCCCCATTATCCAGCCAGAGCTGAAGAAGCTTCTTTGATGAGAAGCGAAAGATCTTCAAAGAAAAACAAGAAAGTCCAGTTGCCTCGTGAAAAAGCATCTTTGGGGTTTGTTCATAATGGGTCTTTATAAATTCACTAAAACATGGAGAAGGAGATATGGCTATGAGATCATGTGATAGAACTGCTCATAGTTAAGCAATCTTTGTAGGCATCAGGCTGAATATGCATACATAGAAGTCTATAGATCCTAAGATCTTTCTTAGCATTGAGGACAGAAATAATGCATGTCAGCTCATGAAAGATATAAATTATCTAGAACTTCAGGTTCCAATTTTGAATTTGGACTGAGACATCTTTGATTGACCTGAGGAATGAATTATGCTGGCAATTATATTAAACAGGAGAAGGACTGCTTAATTTTGCTGGGCATCGCAATAGCATTCAGTACCAACAGTACCATCTTGCAATAGTTCTGATCAAAATAGAACAATGATTTCAGAAATGCTGCAGTGGAATTTGTTCACTGACATATAGGTTCACTCTGATGAATGAAACCACTTGGAAAAATCTGCAAGGGATTTGGGATATGTTGTCACCAGCAGGCAGGATATGATGTCACCAGCATGAAGCTTTATTCATTCTTTTCTTACACTAACAGAGAACTTATTAATATTCTGAATCATTAGCTGGCAGCAGTAATAGGTTGAACAAAGGCTAATAAAATGAAAGTTTATTTAAACAATGCCAAAATGCTTTGGGTCAGGAAGTAGATGGATTTTAGAATAATTTGTCAACCTGTTTTTATTTACCTCGTAAATGATCTTAATTTGTATTAACATTAGTAGTTGTAAGCCATCCTGAACTACACTAGAAAATCAGCATGTAATAATTTTAAAGAAATAAAATAATACTGCTTTGATTCACTACACCGTCAGCATACATAGAGAGATGAACCAAAGAAAACTAGTAGATTTCCACAAATAGGCCATACACAGACGTGCTTATTCAACATTGGAGATAGTTTTTTTTAAAAAAAAGATTCCTAATGGTTACATTCATGCTGCGGCGTCTCGGTGGGCTAGGAGTGGGAGGCACCGTTATGCGGTGGTTCTCCTCCTTCCTCACCGACCGTACGCAGTCTGTATTGGCAGGGGGACAGAGGTCGACTCCTAGGCCCCTAACTTGTGGGGTGCCGCAGGGGTCGGTCCTCTCTCCCCTTCTGTTCAATATTTATGTAAAGCCGCTGGGGGAGAT
>NW_015387163.1:261668-281758 GCF_001527695.2 Protobothrops mucrosquamatus
ATTAAATCTGATGGAGTGTTAGTGAACATATTTTAGATTTTGCCTATTCATTTTACTTAACTTGCACTACAAAAATGGAGCTATAATACTATTGTTTAGCAGCATGGCCTTGGATATGATGCTTAATTTAAGCAGAAGTTAAAGGGCTGCATGAGGCCTGAGGGACACAAAGAGTCTACCACTAGTCTAATCATTCACTTGTTGCAATCTAGGGAATGTTCTTATGTACTCTGTTCAGATGTATTGGCTTAAAAATGTATATCCAGAGAAGAGGCGAACTGAATTACATACCAGGCTTTGGCTGTCACTTCTTGTTCTTTGGATTGCAATACATTGCAATGGGAGAGACATTATGTACAGCAAATCCTATGTGCTTTCTCAGGATCCCATTCAGGTCTAGCTGAGGAGCCGAATATTGCTGTTTCTTTTTTTTAAAAAAAAACACCATAAGGAGAAACTTCACTTGTTAGACACATTTGAAAATTGCCTGGTACATAGTCTGATTTTAACGGCTTAATATCAAGATTAATAACAGCTTAGTGAGCTTAAGATGCTTAGAAAAAAATGATCTTTTTCATTATATCCCTCTTTTCATAGCAATCTTGAATAACATCCTTTTTGATGTAGCTCATAAAGCCACACTGTACTAATCTTTATTAGAGCAACCTTCATTAAAATATTTTCATAACATTTTGGTCACTGACTCCACAGTATGATAATATTGCAAAGTAAAATATTTCATTTAATTGTGGAACTGATGAAATGTTTTCTATGACAGTTAATATTTTCCAGATTGCGTTTTCCTCATCACTAATTGTAGCTGTTAATACTTATGAAAACATAAGTGTTATTTAACTATCACTTATTTAATCATCTTATTTCCAGTATGCATTTGAGTAACCATGGCAAATTTTAGCCAAGTACTTTATAATTTGAATTAGAAACTGAGATAGCATGTTGGATTAGAATTATTAAAAATATGAAGTGCTCAGGTGTCTGAGCTGCAATCTGTTGTACAAAAATGGCTTCCCATTGACAGTAAGTATACAGCTTTTGAATTGATTGGGTCTGGTTGAAACTTAAAATAATTGCTTTCATACCTTTGCTAATAAAATGAACATTTGTTTTTCTTGTCCTACAACAAGATGAGCAACATTTCATAGTCAGGAGTCAAATTAACATTTTTAGGGATGTAAGGGGCTAGGAACACATCACATCTATGTAAAGGGGTAGATTTTAAGATGAGCCTTGGTAGGTTTTCTGGTTCTTTTTAAGTTTGATATGACTTGTTTAAGCATATGCTAGTTATCCAGTTTCTTGTCTCAAAACGGAGAGTACCCTTGCCACCAGTTTCAAGAACAATCAGAAGATTCATTAAGGACTTCAAGAAGAAGAATTTGAATCATGTGTAGTCATTAGACCTCAGCTAATCTTTTTTCTATATTTCAGCTTCTAGAACAGTTACTGACCCCATGAACTCTTATTTAAAATACTTAGTCTCTAATCTACATGGGAGCCAAGCCTACCAATAGGTTAAAAATGGATATAATTATGGGAGCACAGCAGTTTGGTCTAAAATTTTCAAATTTGGTATAGCCACACTAATCTGATACATCAGACCAGTCATTTGTACAAAAGTAATTTGCAGAATGCAGTTGTATTAAACTACCAGTGTATTAAACATGGTTATTATAATCTATATGAACCATATTTGTTACTAGCAGATTCACACAGCAATATGGACTCAAATACATGCCTAGCTCATGAATATCTTCTTTGTCACTTTCGTTTTAGTACTTCAAATGTAGTGTTACCCAATTCAGGATAAGCTATTCTTTCTTAAAGCTCTTCAACGTCTTGTAATAACAATGAGAAATCAGAATATTTCATAACATATTTTGATATCCTGTCTATTGAAACTAAGAAAAGTTAGTAGGGTCATACATAAAATGGTTTTATTATATAAGTAGATCAGTATAAATGTAGTCCATTTTATTATCTGTTTGGCAAGATTTTTGCTCAGTCAGAATAATCTCCTTATTTTTAAAATGAATTATCCAGAGAATAAATTTTGTTGACCTATTTTGGGACCACAAGAGTTGTAGCTCATTTGAAAATGTACAAGGTCAGACAAAGCTTTTGGCTTTTCATTTCTTTTCATAGCAAAAATATGCCAGAGCAAAAATTTCTTAGCAGTTTTTTTGCTATAACACTCCCTTGAGTTAAATGTAACTATACATTTAAAATATATGTACTAGATTTCTTCTTTCTCACACACCCCCATTCACTTTTTCCCTCTGGGGAAAAATGAATGCAAGTCAGAAACCATGCCTTCTGGTATTTTATCCAGACATGAATCATCTGCAAACAAACCCCTAATTTGATTCTAGCAAAGTCCTTTTTATCTCCTAGTATCAATCTAAAACAATATTGACAGTAATATACTTTTTAAAGTCATTTATCAAACTACTTAACAAAGTTTCAAAGACAAGTATGGGGAATGTATTATTGGGTCTCTCCCTTCCCTCTCCTTTTCACATTTATTTTTCATATATAGCGAATGTTTGATTGGACTGTGGCCATGCCATTTTTGAATCTAAGAACCAACTATAAATGGTTTTGGAAAAAGAGATTTGCACTGCTAAAGACCGTACCACCTCTTTGCTATTCATGAAACTAGCCCTTTAGGTGGGCTGGGAAGGCTTCTGCATGAACCTAAAAGAGAGGTATCATTGCTATCAAAGTTGGATTAACTTTAATTAGTGGATTACTTGAAGCAGCCATATCTTTCCAATAGCTGGAAGATACTAGTGGGCAATGCTTTTTTTGTTAAAAAAAAAAAAAAGGTGCCGGAACTCACACATGTCATACAACCTGCCTTGCCTACCCTACAAGGTTCCATCCCAAAAAGATGCCGGAACTCCGTTCTGGGCGTTCTATGACAAAAAAAAGCCCTGCTAGTGGGCATAGCTGTTCTTCAGATCTTAGGAAAATCTTTATACCCATAACCTTGTGCACAGAATCTGACACAAGAAAGGACTGTTTGAATGGGACTCTAGAGAGCCTATATGGTTTTTCATTTGCTCTTTTTAGATGATTTTTTTTCCAGTTTTCCCACTGTTTCAGAAATCAGAGAGTCCTTCTCATGCAAACCAGCCCTTATAGGTGTGCTCTCAGAAGTCCCACTGTGTTCAGTGGAGCTGTTGTGGTCCATCAGTTGCCAGCAGAGCTAGCAGCAGAGTCAGACGAGGAGGAGGGGAGGGGGAGCCTGGGTCAACTTCGGAGCCTTTGAAAGGCTCTGATGAGGAAGCAGAATCAGAGGGAGATGCACAGCCGGGCTGTCTGTCTGTGCCCAGGCGGAGAGGCAGCTGTCTTTGGGGCCTGAGCTGGTGGGGAAGTGAGGGGGAAGAACAGATGGGGCCCATCCCAGATGCACGTATGCATGGAGAAGACAGGAGAGCAACAGAAGGCAATAAGCTGGCTCTCAGGAAAAAGAAGATGTAGGCACTAGCCAGTCCCTCCCTGGCTGGGAAATAAATAGTAGGGGTTTGGGAATGGCCTGTTGTCACAGACAACCGTTCGTTTTCCAGGGCACATCAATCAAGTCAGATTCCTTGCTCTGTATTTGAGGTGCCAACTGAATCTTCCCGCTGGGAACTAATAGGTAGTAGAATTTGCCTCAGCCGGTGTGAACTGGGACTGTTACTGCTTGGCTTAATCCTTGAAAGACTTTCTATCTAGAGTTCTTTAGTGAACAGAGACTGTTCTTGCCCTGTGTCAGAAGGGGAAAAGACTTTCCTTTGTGACTATTTCTTTTTTGGTTGTATATACCCAGCATGAACAAAGATTGTTCCTGCCCTGTTTTAATAAAGGGGCTTGTTTTACTCGTGAGTAAGTGGTTTCTCATTACTTGCAAAGGCTGGGTTAGAACAGGAGCTTGCTATTAAGGAAATGAGCAAAAATCTCTTTTTTGGAAAACTTGTCATCAAAAATATACAATATTGTATTGTAAACATGGCATTCTAATAATTGTAAAAAATACAATTAGCAATATCTCATAATAAATTATTTTAGTGTGTGCAGTACTTGAAAGCACATGAAATCAATTCAGAGTCTCGTGAAACTATTTGTTTAAGATATGCAATATCTTTTATAAAAGTTTTAGTGGGAAAATAAGACATCAGCTGATTTTAAAAACCTTTCAGCAAGCATACTGACAGAAAAGGATGATTCTAGTCATCTGGTTTTTATACTGAAGAGTGAAATAAATGGCTTTTTCTTTCAATTCTTATTGTCCCCAATCATTTACCTTTCACTGAGGATAAAGTGCAGCTGTTTTCTTCATTGGATAATATTACTCAAAGACTTCTATCTGAAATTCCCAGTGTTCACATCTTATCTGTACAAAAACCATATTAGTTGTGTGGCCTGTAGAGCATCATTTGGCTGATAAGTAAAATCCACTATTCCTTTTAATTGAAGAAAAGTATATTCAAACCTTTCTGACAGATTGTCTACTAGTACTGGCTTGCTTTTGAAAAAGGCTTCTTTCTAAGCTAGGCTACCCTGAAACTTTCCAAAAGTTAAACATAATTTTTAAGGTCCCCTGACTCTTAGCAACCAAACTACACAGCTAGACTCCAAAGTATTTTATAAGTAAACAGTCTTAAGGTTTATTCATGCTTGGTTCCTTGTGGGTCTTCCACTATATGGGAAGCTAATTCTAGTAAAGTGTTTCCATTTGTTCTAGATTGTCAGCCAGGCCATTTCCATTATGAGGTACCACGTTTCTGGCTTATGAAACAAATGATCATATGACATTATCTCTTCTAGATTGTTCCACATCAGATAGCATGCAGCAGGATTGCATGTTCATACACTCATGAGTCAAATATATATGAATATAAAAAGAAAGTTCAGAAAGGAGAAAAATGTGTAAGAGCCTGACTTGCTTACCTCTTTGTGAGGAAGCAAATGCACCAGTCCTGTTGTGGTGCTTTGCACACATATTGGCTAGTTCCATAAACACAACAAGAATTTATCTTATTTTTTTCTGCCATTGCAAAAAAATTTGGGTAACATTTGAGAAGTGTCGTAATAAGGGCTGAATTTTATTGTGTTTTTAATCTTATTGAGTAAGCTTGCCAAGAGTATCTCTCTTTCTGAATCTTCTAGGCCACTTCAATGAGTTTGTTCTAGCTAATGCATTTACAGGAGAAACTGGGATTCATCAGGGAAACTGATATCATGAAATGTCCAGACTTACAAAGTTAGATAAGTGCATATATGATTCAACCATTAAAGCTCTTGAGATTTGCATATCAGGGCTTCAAGTTAGCAACCCACACATATTGAATGGAAACAGACTCCTGATGTGGATATCAGAAGAATTGGAAAAAGTGATAGTCTTTCTTTCTCTTGAAGTTCTGAAAACACAGTCAGAAAGTTGCATCAATAAAGAAGATAATTTTATTTTGGTAAGTCTTTCCATTTATGTTATATACTGTATTAAGCACCAGCCAAAATGGGTAGTTTGTTTCATTAAGCAGTGACTCATCATCAGATATAGAATTTCTCAAAATCTTGGTTGAGTATGAAAAAAAAATTACCCAGTTTATTTAAATTAGTCATATTTAAGCTATTTTTCAAATCTGGATGTAAAGCAAGACTGATAAAGTAGCATTTGTTTATTATTAACATTATCAAGTTACACTGGTTTCATCATTATTGTTCAAAATGAAAAGTTGCCAGAGATCAAATATGGAATAAAGAGACAAAGTCTTCTAAGATGGTGCATATATAAAGCTGAAGTACTGATACTCAATTTTTTATCGTATTCATTTAATTTCAGTGAATATTTTCCAAAGCCTATAATTGTGGGATTTCAGCTTTAATGTGTCAAAGTTGAGCCTAGACTGAAATTAATACTCTGTAGATTGTACTGTCTAAGTGTATTGATCTACAATTTCCAGGCCATCAACCTTGCTGAGCTGGGCTGATGGGAACTGAAGTCTGAAGTATCAGGAAGTGCTGGATGGATTATCTAGAATTCTGAAATAAATGTATTACTTGTTAAATGCTCATTGTTTCCTTTCTTACATTTTGTAGTAAGTTTAATGAAAAAATGCTAAAATGTCTAGAGCCTTGTAATAATGAGATCTCATTTTCATGCTTTAGCTGTTTCCAATTATACAAAGAAAATGTAACAAAAGTTTGGTAGAATTGACTGTTGCTGTAAGTCTTTAATAAAGAAGACTTTGAAGCTGGAAAAGAAAGGAAAACAGAGACTATTTGAAATACAGAAGTAATAAAATGTAATTGGTATATTGCACATAATTGGCAGTGAGACAATAATTAATATAGGGATTAAAAGCAATTAGTGCAGTGATTTTATATGATACACAATAACTGTGTAGACATTCATTTAGCATATTATGTGACAGAAAAAAGTAAAACTTTCCACTAGCTGCATCAAAATTGCTGGGATAATTGGCTGTCATGAAGGAAATCAAAACAGCATGGTAGGAGTGCTTCATTTCTTTTGATTTCTCATCTGTTCATAGTGCCCCCACTGAAATGGCATTTCTTGACTCAAGACTTCTATTTAGGAAGGAAATCAAATACAGTGAGCTGTCTGCAAACATTTTACTACTGCAAGATTGTTGGCTTGATTCATTTGGCAAACATACGTTTAAGGTTTACTTCTGCCTCAAAATACTGAAATACTTTAGTAGACATGCGTAATGTAAAAGTTGGTACACAACAGTATAATCAGGAGTTTCAAATATGGCACATTTTATAAGGCTATAAAAATACATAATTTTCATTACAGTTCTTTTAACAAAAAAAGCCATTCTTCTCTAATATTTATGGTCCAGATCCAAAAATGTAAGTTGTGCCTATTTTTTAGAATTCATTAATTTCAATTGGACTTCAGTGCAACTAATTTCTTTGAACTTGATCTCTGGCTTTAAGTAAGTAAGTAAGATTTCTGGGATGTTAAAACAAATAAGATAAGCTACATATCTCAAGGCCAACAGCATAAATGTAGTTTGACAGCACATATATGGATTACATCCAATATTTGAAAACTTTAGCTTGCCAATACGGTGAGATTTTACATAAGCATATCATCATCAAAATTCTAGTGTTCAATCAAAAATTCCATTTAATATTCTCATCTCTATAGAAAACCAGATTTAATAATTAGAACCAGAGCTAGATGTGATGATTTTCCCCCCTTTACTGTCACTGCTTTTAGTAATGTAATGTGCTTTTATCCCCATGTTTCTTTTTAGCCAATTTAAAGTCAGACAAAGATATTTGTTTGGTGTGATTTGTTTTGTTAAAACTAACTCCATACAAGCTTAGTTCATCTATTTGGTCTATGTATTCCTGGGTTGCTCTAAGATTGTCTTGTGTAATTGAAATGAAAATCTTGGAGTGGAGAAGAACAAAGACCTAAATAATTGTGGCAACCAAAAATATAAAGGAGAACTAACACCAAAGAAGTTAGCTTACCTTCATCTTCTTCAATGCTTCATGCTGCAAATCCACAGCTATCTTGTTATGTATAATCAGGGCTTTTTTTCTCATAGAACGCCCAGAACGGAGTTCCGGCACCTTTTTTGGATGGAACCTTGTAGGGTAGGCAAGGCGGTTTGTATGATGTGTGTGAGTTCCAGCACCTTTTTTTTTTTTTTTTTTTTTTAAAAAGCACTGTGTATAACAGAATAACAGAGTTGGAAGGGACCACTTCTAGTCCAACCCCCTGCTCAAGCAAGAAATCCTATGTCATTTCAGACAAATGATTATCCAATCTCTTCTTTAAAACCTCCAGTGTTAGAGCACCCACAACTTCTGGAGGCATATTGTTCCACTAATTGTTCTAACTGTCAGGAAATTTCACCTTACTCTAGCTTGGTAAAGATACAAATAATATAAAAATAATAAAAAAATAATGTAAAAATACAGTATATAATTTTGGAAAGAAAAGATTTGAGGACCCAGAAATACTCCATTGGTTTCCAGAATTTGGACCAACACCTGAATTAGGTGGAGATGTGATAGTGAAAAGAATGGGAAGGGGGGAGGAAAGACAAAAATTATAGGTATACCATAAAAGGAGCAGACTAATGCCTACTGAGTTTTTCGTTCTATTTCTTACAGTAGTCCACTAGATGCCAATGGGAGTCAGCACTTTCCCATTGTTGTTTCTCAATAACCAATGTTCAGAAGATGCTGCCTGGGATCATGGACACAGGGAGTAAGTGGACATAGGGAATAAGCAGTGGTGGGATTCAGCAGTTCACACCAGTTCAGCAGAACCGGTAGCTAATTTTTTATTGTCTAGGCCCAGAACGGACTTCTGAAAATGACATCCACACAGAGAACTGGTTGTTCACATATTTGAATCCCACCACTGGGATTCAGAATTTTCATTAGGCTCTGACAAACAAGTGGCAATGTATCAGGGAACAGGCTCTTTTCTCTTTAGCTAGGGTGACTTTTCATTTACAGGGGACTTAGCCATCATGTAATCTATTTCTTTATAAAAAAATCTTTTTTTATTAGCCGCCTTGAGAAACATATGGGCAGAAAGTGCAGACATAGCAACAATAAAACAGCAACATATTAATTCGACAATCAGTCAGCATTGTTTCATTTGCCCATCTAATTCTTTCAAATCAGATCTTATTGCAGAAATTCCTTTCAAACCATTTCCCATAATGCGGCAGGTCTGACCCCCCCCCCAAATATAGCATACAAGTATGCAGGTTATGGAGGTAGAGGCAGCATACATAGCCATCTAATTTGGAGCTTTTTAAAGTTTTGAATTATGTTCTGAATGTGAATAGTTTTTTGTAACCATTAGCTCACTAATCCCTTCACCCTTAATTAATATTTTAATTTCAGAGCCTGACAATAGCAAAAGTTCTCCTAAAGATTGCAGACTAAATCTCACTTTCTATCTCTTTGAAAAATCCTTAAAATGTTACCCATTCAAGTTTTCTGAATGGCTCCACAGAAAGTGAAACACCAGAAATTTCAACAATAATGATAGAATAATTAAGTTGCTTGCTCTAGAGATTATTATAATAAATACATTGTGAGTTAAAATAAATAATAAAATTAATGTTCATTATTTTCTTGCCAAAGCAAATATAAATACAATATATATATTTATATTCAGCTTGGCCCTGTTTCCTATGTATATTCTATTTGTAATGGTCTAGAGAGATCCAAGCATTTTTCAAATAAGTGATCCAATCAGACTACTCCTCATACATGCCCTATATTCCCAGTGAGATTTTATTTTCCTGTCACTATTGAAGTTCAATTAGAAAATTATAGTGAATCAGGGAAAGGAAATAAGCTTCCCTTGTTTAACTTGTTTTTTATTTTTTAATCAGGAAGATTTCCATTTATAATTATTTTCAGGAAATACACCAAAGGATGTGACATGTTTATATTCAAATATTGCTCTTGATTTGTTAAAAGTCTCACATAAAATGGAATATAACAACTACACTGGGAATGGGTGGAGTTGAAAAAAAAGGATTTGTCTGTTTAATGTTATGATTTGTCCAGATGGTTGTACACAGCTCTGTATTACTCAAAAAAATCTTTCCAAGCCAATAGAAGGTAACATTCTGACAAGCTGGACTATTTTGCATGAACTGAAGTTTCATTATACTAAACTTCCTCAGCAGATGGCTTAGTAATGTTCTAGCGTCAATATATATATAATATATAGTGTGTCCTTAGATTCCATATATTAAAGTGAGGGCCAAACTCTAAGCAATAAAAGCATCAGTTCAAGAAATAAAAGAAAGAACGATGGAAAAATTCATGATGTAACACATTTCTTACATAGTTATAAATGAAGTGAGGTGCCTCCTTCATAACAGCTGTTTTCTATAAAGTTATGTAAATGTCTTTCCAAATAAGTAAAATATAACCCAGAGGAGTAAGGAGGAAGTGACATATGAGTTGAGGAGCACTAAAGATCACATGAAGTGTTAATACTACTTTACAATGCCTTGCTAGGCCACACTTGGAATACTGCATCCAGTTTTGGTCACCACGATATAGAAAAGATGTTGGGACTCTAGAAAGAGTACAGAGAAGAGCAACAAAGATGATTAGGGGACCGGAGGCTAAAACATACAAGGAACGGTTGCTGGAATTGGGTATGTCCATGTAGCACCACCCCATAGGGACCACTTACGTCCGTGTCCTCCTGACTTCCTCTCCAAGTGGCCATCAGCCCAAAGAGGTCTCTCATGTTGGCACCTCTGCCTAACAGGACACATAACACGGTGGTATTCAGTCACAATCGGCAGCCACACACATGGGGCGGTGATGGTTGCTCTCTCTCGATGGTGACTCACTTGAGATGATGGTGGTTGATCTCAGGCAATAAGAACTTACAGGGAAGATGGTAATCAATCAATAATGACAACAACTTGCCCAAAACAATGTTAATCAGCCTCTGGTGACAGCAACTTACCTAGAACGATGGCGGCCAGTCTCTGGTGACAGCAACTTGCCTAAAACAATGGCGATCAGTCTCTGGTGATAGCAACTTGCCTAAAGCAATGGTAGCCAGTCTCTGGTGGCAACAACTTGCCCAAGATGATGTTAATCCATCTTTGATGACAACAACTTGCCCAGAACGATGGCAAGTTGTATATGTAGGGGTGTGGGTCTGTACATATGTTGTATATAGTATGTTTAAGTGTGTGTCATGTTTGTGTTTCACTTTGAGAGCAGGCAACTAAATTTCATTTCTCTTAGCCCAAGGACAATGGAAACCAGAGGAAAAGGTGCAGATGTGTCATGGGGTATCCAGTTGCTGGTTTCTTAAATTAAGCATATATGGAAGGATTTCTCAATCTTGAAAACATAAAGATGCACGGATTTCAACAATTGTCATAACCTCATAATGTTAAAAAGGATAATTTATGCCTTCAAATCCAATTCCCAGCTCAGTGTGTAAATGTGTATGAAAGCATTCCTACTCTCTGCGTCCACACGCACACTGAGGAAGGGTCTACCACCTTTGGTTCCACCATTAACTCTTAGAAAGTTTTTATATCATTCAGTTAGAATCTGCTTTCCCGTGACTTAAATCTCTTATTCCATGTTTTGCACTCTGAAACAATAAAGAACACATTTTAACAAATCAAATCTTTTCTTTATGTAGTAAAGCAAAAATGTAAATATTCCTCATATTCTCTTTTGGCAATAAAATGGGTGAAATTCCCTGATACAGTGCAATGTATTTTTCAAAGCCAGATGTCTTCATTCATGGGATAACTTGAACATAACTATAGAGTTCATAGTTTATTTTATTTTATTTTATTATTTTATTTAAAACATTTATATAGCTGCCCATCTTTTAATTAACTCTGAGCTGGTTGTAAGTATTTCTTGTAATTAGTTGTAAGCAATTATGAACACCTGAATGGGCCACTTAGGGGCATGGATGTCTCACATCCCTTTTTTTGCAGTCCATAAAATCAACTCTTGCTGGTATATTGAGACAAATTGGTAAACTATTCAAAAACTGACCATGAAGCTTCTGTTTCTCAGGCAGGAGACTATTTTAAAAAGGCTGCATAAGAAGAAACACTCCATAAGAAACAGGAAAAAAGCCTAGAACTTCTGGTTTCCAAAACGTTGTATGTTACAGAGCCAGTAGAAAATTCTGCAGTTGTATTTCTAGTTGTAATTCTTTCTTTCTAAAGAGAAAACAACTCATATCTTCCTTGCCTTAAGGAAGATTTATTTACTTTTTTAAAAGGATTTATTTAATCTAATTCCATTTGCTATTTATATTAATTTATGTCTTTCAATCTGATTTTAGTCACTAGTTAATGAATTTGGATGATTCCTCTGAGGATTGAGGAGGGTGAAATTTTCATAGCTGTCTGTGATTAATGAAGTGTAGTTGTCAAAATATGCATGCTGAAAGGGGAGTGGTATCATGGGGAATACAGATACCAAGTGTTTATTACTGTTGTTTTGCTTTTCCTTATATAGACTAGTGTCAAATATTCCATCAGACTTCTGATTTTTAGGAAGTAAGGGAGGCAAATCTAACACACTGTATTTATTTGGAATATCAGTGTATTGGTTAGAAATACCCTCAGGTGTCAAAATGAAAGAATGATCCCGGCCAAGCAAATACAGAACAACTCTTAAAATAGGGGATAGATGGGGAACTCATCAAATTTGCAGATGACACCAAGCTGGCAGGAATAGCCAACACTCCAGAAGACAGGCTTAGGATACAGGAGGATCTGAACAGACTTGAACACTGCGCTATCTAACAAAATGAAATTCAATGGGGAAAAAAGCAAGGTTCTACATTTAGGCAAGAAAAACCAAATGTACAGGTATAGTATAGGGGGTACCTTGCTCAATAGTAGTAACTGTGAGAGGGATCTCGGACTCCTAGTGGACAATCATTTAAATATGAGCCAGCAGTGTGCTGCAGCTGCCAAAANAAGAAGAAGAAGTTTAATGAAAAACCTCCAGTGTTGGAGCATTCATCACTTCTGGAGGCAGGTTGTTCCACTGGTTAATTGTTCTAACTGTCAGGAAGTTTCTCCTTAGTTCTAGGTTGCTTCTCTCCTTGCTTAGTTTCCACCCATTGCTTCTTGTCCTGCCTTCAGGAGTCTTGGAAAATAGCTTGACACCTTCTTCTTTGTGACAGCCCCTGAGATATTGGAACACTGCTATCATGTCCCCCCTTGTCCTTCTCTTCATTAAACTAGACATACCCAATTCCAGCAGTCGTTCCTTATATGCTTTAGCCTCCAGTCCCCTAATCATCTTTGTTGCTCTTCTCTGTACTCTTTCTAGAGTGTCAACATCTTTTTTACATCGCGGTGACCAAAACTGGATGCAGTATTCCAGGTGTGATCTTTCCAGGTGTGACCTTACATGATAGCAGTGTTCCAATATCTCAGGGGCTGCCACAAAGAAGACAGAGTCAAGCTATGTCCAAAGCACCTGAAGGCAGGACAAGAAGCAACAGATGGAAACTAATCAAGGAGAGAAGCAACCTAGAACTAAGGAGAAACTTCCTGACAGAACAATTAACCAGTGGAACAACCTGTCTCCAGAAGCTGTGAATGCTCCAACACTGGAAGTTTTTAAGAAGAGATTGGACAGCCATTTGTCCGAAATGGTATAGGGTTACCTGCCTGAGCAGGGGGTTGGACTTGATGACCTCCAAGGTCCCTTCCAACTTTATTATTATTATTATTATTAGGTAGGATAATTCTCTCTTTTAAAAAAAATATGAGAATATAAAATGGACATGTTGACTGAATGGCTACCAAGGAAAATTGAGCATTCATCACTATCTGAGGCTGAAATGGCATTCTTGTAAATAAAGATACTATTTTTAGATAGGTAGATTGTTTAATGTATGTTAGCTTTATATGAATTTTATTTTTTATAATTAAATAACTCTCTAAAGATTTAAGTGGTGGGTGTGAAAGGAAATGTCCATGCTGACCATTCATATATTAGATTGAAGATGACTATTATTTCACATTTGCTCCAAAGGCTGAGCATAGAAAACTAGATTGAGAGAATACATGGCTTTCTTTGAACTCAATTCTTCCCATCGCAAAATGGTAGGGAATCAGCCTTTCAAGGAAGACTGTTTTAAGAAAAAGACGACACAGAGATTCCAGAGATGCTATTTTGTTGATGTAAGATATAATAAAGGAAGGCTTGTCCTGTGTCATACTAAATGAAATTGAGGCAGGTTTGTTTGTTTATGTATTTATATCTTCCTTTATTTATATAAATAACTCAAGACAGCAAGCACACTCAATATTCCTTTCTAATTTCCCCACAACAACAACCCTGTGAGTTGAGTTGGGCTGGGAGAGAGGGACTGAGTGACTTTGGGCCAGTCCCTCTCTCTCCGCCCAAAGTCATCCAGCTGGTTAAAATGGAACGAACCCACAGTCTCTTGGCTTCTAGCTAACTAGACCAAAGTAGCTATTCAAGTACCTAGAATCTAACTTATTCATAAAATTTATTAGTAAAACTTTTATTATTTTTAGCTATTGTTAATAAGAAATAACTTTGTCCTCTATATTTTTCTTCTATAATACAATATTACAATAATATTATTTGCTGAATCTTTTATTTGGGCTTTATGAAAGCACAAGTACTATCCCTCAACAATTCAAATTTTGAGGCATAGTTTTAGGTCTTCATACTGCCTTTGCAAGTGTGTTTGAGACCTCTATGGTTATTAATCTCTGAATATTCAATGTAGTATGAAGAATAAGAAACCACTTCTTCTGATACTCAGAGGAGAAGTGATATGCCACCTCTAATACGTTGGACGCATACTCCTTCAATGCTTTTTCTATAGAGATATTTGAAAAAACCATATTGTCCCAATAATCAATAGGTATCCTGGCTGTTCTGACACTACTTATCTCCAGTGGCTGCTTAAGGACGAACAGGCTGTGATTACGGTGCAGGTGGCTAAATTCTGCGCAGCAGCACTGGAGATTTGTCAGAAACATAAGATAATTATTATTTTTAGATCTTTTAAATATTTTTTTATTTTAAAATTAATTTTATTATATGTGTTCTTATTCATTATTAGATCGCTGACAGTGCATTTTTATATATGTATATACGTAAGTAGCCTACAATTGGATATTTTACTGTTTCCGGCCATATGGCTGTAATAAACTGACCTTAGTTTCATCTCTAATAAAACCTTGACTTTTGAAGGGACAATCTGACATAGGAAACCTATTTATGGTCTTCCAGAATAGCTCTAGAAGAATTTTTTTCCCAAAAATAAAACTTTAGCTAAATATTTCTTTCGTTAGTCCTTAAAATGATAATCAAAAGTAGGTTCATGTGATCACCGGATTTCAGCTATCTATTTCTAGATGCACAAATCCTGACAACATTAAATAGAAGTTAGAGAGAAAACTTCTCTCGTTCATTCATTACTGCTTTCTAGCACTCATCCAGATTTTGCAGCCCTAACTTTGAGTATTCTGTAAATGGACAACAAAGTAAGTTCTACTCAGAAAGTCAAATTGTGTATGATTGGACAGACTTCAAACATACAGTATGGTCCCCCTCTGCCTGTTCTACTTCAGTTCCCATATAGACGGCAAACTTCTGAAGAGCATCTCCACTCATATTCAGCTGTGCTTCCAGCTGTTGTTTCAACATTCTCTATCAATAAGAGGTTGTGTACTGGGAGAAATAAATAGAAGATTAATCCCTTCGGCTCTCTTTCTGCCATTAATTTTCTGAAAAGCAAGAAAGACTTCCACAACATATGCTGTGTAGACTTTCACTGGTCAAAATCTTCATCAATAGCCATGTCACTACAAAATCCCCCCATCTGAGATGTCGCCAAGATTGGGAATAAACATTATCTTTTCTTAGGTTCTGTGAAATTATCCCTGTTTTTTCATCCATCTATGTTTTCAGGTGACCAATAACACACCAGTTCCACTGTGAGGCAATATTTACAACATCTTATGGTGGTTAAACTGATTCATTGGAAAAATTCAGATAATGAAATAGACAGTAGCCTCCAAGCATAACAAATAATTTTCTTGTTAATAGTTAAAGATCTATAGCAGATATTGCCTATTTTAAAAACTATGATCTTTCAAAATGTCCCTATTCAAACTTGCATTTTAAAATAAATAATGAAATTGATTGTATTTTCCCCTTGTCATACTAACTGGTTAATAATCTCATAGTTAATGTCTGTAGTCCATAGATGTCTGCACACCAATCTTCAGTAACTGTGGCTAATTATATTTCATTTAATGAATGCAGAGATGGGTGGCATAAAAATTTAATAACTAAATAAAATAAATAAAACAAAAAGAAAGGTAGGGAAGAACATAATCAGTCTGTAATGTATAACTAAAGGTCTTAGGCTACAGTCCTATAGCAGTTGGAATGGTTCTCTCAAAGTCATATTGCTAAACTGATTTCCACCCCAAAATGTGAAAAGGGTATAGTCTAAGGAAGGGGAAAGATGACATGAATTCTCCTTCCCTCAGCCTTGAAATGTAGCTTTTCTGGCATCAAAAAACCAGAATCAGAAGCAAATTGCACTGCTTCTGTAAGAGCTCTTCATCATCTTTCCAGCTACCCTAACTCTTAAGATAAATATAAAAGAATAGATGATCTGGTTCAAATTATTTTCTTCTTCCTCCTCCTCCTCCTCCTCCTCCTCCTCCGCAGCCCTAATGGAAGTGAAGGCTGTTCTATGCTCAGTCCTGCCTTGTTTACCTTTTCCTGTAAAAGTTTTACACTGGGCAAAAGTGGGCAAAGTTGCTTTGCAAAGATGAAATGTGAAAGTAGGCAGCAAACACTGAAATTGGACTCTTCCAGGTTTCATGATATACCTACAACTCTCCTTAAATTAATGAAAGAATGAAGAATGAAGAAATACATTTAATTCATCACATTTTGAGACTGCCCAGTCAGTATAGAGTCAGTTAGCAAATAGTAGTTGCTTTGTTATGTTTTAAAATACAATATTCCAAAACATGTCTGTGTGATACCAGGCCTTTTTAAATAATTCATATCCATTAGGGAAAGCAGAAACTAAATAGTTATTATATTAACAAAACTGGCAATAATATGCTTGGCTCAGAATGTCACTAGAAATGATATTTGTTATCTGTAGTTAAAAATATTGTATATTGCCCAGTATTAGGAGATGCACATGGTGCAAGGGTAACATACACATTAAAAGCTTTTAGAAAGGTCTGGAATTTGCAAATGGTTTCAAGAGAAGTGAGCAACTGGAAACAGAATTTGCCAAGAAACTGACATAAGGTAATGAATACATTTTGCCTTGATGTTTGGTGATATCTGTCTTTTTCTTTCTGCTTGATATGTGTCTGATATTAAGCTATTGAAAATCCCTGATGGTTCAGCTTAGCATTTATTAATGCGCAATGGTTGATCTCTTAATCAGAACCTTCAAGACCCCTTGACTTTGAGGAAGAACATCCCAGGCAGGATTCAAGTAATACCATTACTATTCTCAAGCACCTGAGCCTTTTCAAGCCACTTCTGCCTTTCTCCCAGGCAGCTGCAACAGCTATTATGCTGTCTGGAAGTCATTAAAGCCAACGCTCCAGGCGCTTGCATGTGGACTCGTGCCATTTGGCATCTATTGCATCTTCTTACAAAGTGATGAAGCAGTAAAGAAATGTGGATGACTAAAGCCAGATGAGAGCACTGGTAAGCACTGTGGCTAATTTCAGAAAATTCCCTCTGAATGTTTTTGATAATTTTTACAACTTTGGTCACCTCCACATGTTCATTGGTTATTATCACATCATTTATGCTGCATCTAGAACTGTTTAAAGCAGGTGTTCTCTGATTCATTTTCTGTTAGGCCTCTCCATGAAGCAGTTCCATTTAAAGTGAAAGATTTTATGCTTTCTAAAGTAACCAGTTAAGAGAAATTTTCCAGTATGAGTTTTAGTTCAGAATGAGAAGGAAGTAAACATTTTGCTGCTTTCTAATTCATCCAAGAGCAAAAAAATCATTCTTCTGGCTATTTGTTGGAATAGACATTTGGATTTCTATATGAATAATCTTTTCTCAGCAAAACCAAACCAAAACATGCTAGAAAAATATATTTTTATTTCTTTTTTAAAATTTCTAATCCCTGCTGGCATTGGTTTCCATTTCTATTTCATACAGGCTTATCAAAATCTGCTTTGATTTTATTAAAACAATTTAGTAAAAAATAGTTGCAATAAGAGTATTTGATGCCAATTCCTATAGCAAAAAGTAAAAATATACCAGTTTGAAACATAAAAGAACTAAAAGGTACCATAACTAACTGAATTGTGGTTCACTCAACCCAATTTTCTGGGTTCACACAACATGTTGAATGATAAGTTAACCACACAGATTCATGCAATACACTTAGATAATATCTGGTTTAGTATATTACACAAACACATTGGTAAAAAGTGAAAAATAAAACTTTACCTGCAAATATCATATAAGTCTAGTTTCACTAAGCCTTCCTGGGGATATCAGATCAACCTTTACTTTAATGTAGAGTGACAGAGTGGGGGAAGACTGTGAATACTGCAAGTGTTGTTATTTTGAGCGAGAAACTAGACATGCTTCCATTCATGCAATTATTCATGTTTACTCAAAAATAAACCCTACTGAATATCCGACTGAGGAATACAGTAGAACAGCTGTTTCAGGAGAACAGAGAAAAGAGTCTTTTCTATGGCATCATCTAACTGCTGAATTTCTTCCCTAAGGAGGTTTATTTTATTATTATTATTATGTATTTATTACATTTAGAAAGCTAATACATAATTTGTTGTGCTGAACATGCTTTTTATTTAGCTTTAGACAAAAATTTAAATATTTAGTTGGTATTCTATTTGACATTAAGTTTTTAAAAGAGATTCACTCTTTTTATATTTATAAATATATAAATATTTTATTTATTTCTTTGAAGATGTTTGAATAATTAATTTAATTAACTTTGATATAATACAGTTCACAAACATTATCCTACATCTCAAAAAATGTCCTTAAGAAAAATGGATTTGTCATACTTCAGCAACACTTGACATTTGTGTATGTATGTGTTTGTGACCTCTCTAACTATAACTGCTGAAATTTTATGCACAATTTTCTGCTATTTTACTGGCAAGACCAATAAAATATTGAATTGAATATAAAATAATAATTGAATATTAAGTAGACTTAATATTGTTCTTTTGAAACTGTATACATTATATACATTTAAATACTGGTATTGCCTAGAAATATTAAAACTCTCATTTTGCATAATTGCCCGACTGATATAATCATTTAATTTAATCAATCAATCAAATGTATATATTTCTCCCTCCATACCAAAAACACTTTTTCTTCTCCTTCTCTTTCTGCTCCTCCTGTCTTAAAGGATATGAAGATGCTGCACAAAAATCAATTCAATGGGGCAATCATTATACAAACTTTATGTAAATTATCAAAACAAATAGGAAGGTCTTAGCCTTGCACAAATTTTTGAAAAGGAAGTTTGGTTGCTATACAGGGGAAGCCTCTGTTTTACACAGCAATTATCAAATTCATCTCTCCTAAAGAATTTGCTCAGTGAAGTTTTGTGCAAGATCTTAAGTCATGGGTAACCATAAGACAAAATTTATTTTTTAGACTGGTAGGCAGTATAACATTGGCTGGATTCAAACATGGTAAACTAGAAAACCAGTTTGGTCTAATGGTTAAGGCACTAAGCTAGAAAGTGGGAGACCTTGAGTTCAAATCCTGCTTTAGCCACTGTGTGACTTTGAGTCTCTCTGAGCCCAGCTCATTGTCAACGCTGCAAATACTGTATATTCTTGCTTTGACAATGTGCAGAACTGTCTGGTATTTATATAGTTAAACCAGCAACCAGGAAAGAGGGAGGAGCATAAGGATAGCCCTGGAGAAAGAAACCGGAAGTAAATCACATCTTCCAAGTTGATTGGAAGATGTGAACCATGACCCTACAATAAGGGAGTGGAAATGTTTGGAATGTTATCCGTACGGAAGAAAAGCAGATCTAAGCATTCCTCCATATTGTGCTGACGTATCTGTAACATTAATAAATGCTTTTAGGAGAAAATATGCCTGAAAAGTCCTTTTTAGTGTTTTGTTAATCAGACATATGACACTCATCTCATAGGATTCTTGAGGAAGGTGTACTGCATATGGTTGCCACTGTGAGTTATTTGTAAAAATAATAGAAGTGGGATATAAATAAATAAAATAATGTCAGTGGGCTATTTGGCATATGAAATAATGTGATGAAAGCACAGGACATGTCTGATTTAGTTTTTACATTGTCTCAACCAATTGAGTCACTGGAATCTTTGTTGCAAGTGCTGCATCAATATGGCAAGGTGGCTGGATTTAGAATTAATGTTAACAAGACTAAAATTCTCACAAAGAATATGATGGCTAAAGACAAAAATCAACTTACGCAAATATCAGGTTTTGAAGTGGTTAGTAAAGTCAAGTACCTG
>NW_015387163.1:283081-298982 GCF_001527695.2 Protobothrops mucrosquamatus
GGGGGGTGGGGGGTGGGGTTTTTATTATAGCATTGTGATGTACTTGTGATGTGTTTCTTTTTTATGATGAAAATAATAAAAATTTATACTTAAAAAAAAGAAAGCACAGGACATGTATATTGGCCTGTCACTGTGCCTCATTTCAGCTCCATTCTGTTGCTGTTCAAACATTGGGTGGGCCTGCTAATAGAGGGGACCCACTAAACTTGATGGAGCAGGCCCTGATTGTGCGGAGTTCCACATCATATTCAAGAGGCTTTTCCTTGGAAATACATTGCACATGTGGCCACACCATCCTTCCTTGAAATTTTAGGTTAAGAGAGTAATGGAATGATCGTTCAATGAAGGCAATACAGGGATGCTATTTTGGTTAATTTATGTAAAAGATAGATGTAATTAACAATAGTTTGTGAAATTAGTGTTAGGCTTATTATGTTTGAGTTTGTTTCTACAACTTTTGTTTTCTGTTTTTGTTGCTGGGAGTTAGCTATACCATTCTATTAATATGCAAAAAGTAGGCAACATCTGAACATCATTCATTGACACATTTAGTTAAATTTACCTCTAGCAAATAGAGTGTCAATGCTGCTAACATCGGATGTTCTTGCTTGACAATATATGAAGATGCAGACATTTTTTATTTAACCTATGTATTACTTTTAGAGTTAAAATTAGATAGTGCTGGAAGGGAGAGGGGAAGAATGTACTTGGGGACTAGTTAGCCATAACAATATTTCAGTAGGGTATTTTTCAAGATTAGTTGTAATAAGAGGAGATAACGGGAGGGAAAGTTCAAATTAATTAGAGAATGTGATTAATGACTGTTAAATGAAGGAGTGAGTTATGCTTTGTTACAGTGTGTTGGGGGAGGAGAATTCAGATTCTGGCGTCTATGTACGTGCTGAAGCTATGTTGCAATTAAAAGATTCTTTAAGGTAAACAATGCCTCAAAGTTCTTTGAAGAGCTTCTTCTTTCGGAACCATGACTTAGAGATTTTAACATTAAAGATAATAACAGAAGAACACACCATCATACAACAATTAATTTTCATTTTTTCCCTATAGAAATTACAGATAGTGTTGCTCTTGCACAAAGAGAACAAAAAATATTTAAAACATTTTCCAGAAACATATTAGCCCAAGACAGCAGGGATGAAAATCATTTTCCAGTTTCTGATTCTACAAAAATCTCAGATTTACTAATAATGTCCCGGGCATTTCTCAAACTGCAAGAGAATGTCTCTTCATCAATAGCATAACCTGAGGTTGGCAACATCAAAAAATAAATCAAGCAAGCAATGTTCACTGAAATAATTAATGACTGAAGGGCAGGATATCATTGAAAAAGGGTAGGCTTCATTTCTCTGGCGTGTAAGTGTGGATTTCTCTGGAATTCCCAAATCTGGTGTAGTGTGGCAGTGCCATCCTTTGGGAGTGCCATCCTCTGACAGTGTCATCCTTTGGGATGATCTGACATTCATCTGGGATTTCGGGATGCTACAAGCTCACTCTTTGCTTAGGCTTCAGACTGTTGGGCTGGCAAGAGGTAGAGAAAAGGGAGCGACGTAGGAAAAGAGAGAAAGAAGTGACTTGCCTCATCATTAGCATTTAATGACTGGTCCTTTGAACAATTCACTTAATTGATTTTTTAATGATTTTTCCCATAAACTATCCACAGAAAACAAAAACCACCCCACATCTCACTCTCGGCACATGTTGTATAGTATTGCATTGCACTACTGACCCTTCCCAGTTACATCTGTGACTCAGAACCTAGAAATCATTTGCAGTCATCATAAAGATGCTTCTCTATTCTTTTAGATATGCTTTATTGCATACAATTATTATTGTTACTGTTGTAATTGTTCTTATTTTACTTGATTTGTTTTGGTCATAATCATGGGATAGTGCAATAATGTTCCTAAACCATATAATGAGTAAATTAGATCAGATCCCAAAAAACTTAAGTGGAATTCTGCTAATTGTTTCGTTTTCCCCTGTTCCTGCTGTTCTTGTTGGAACATAGTTATTTCTTTTCTGTTTCTTTTCTTTTGAAAAAAAATAATCTGATGGGCTTATGTGAAATTTGTCTTAATTTTACATCCAACATTGCTATTAACTCAGGTGCTGTAATATTACTCAATATTAAGGACTATCATTAAGTCCATTCATAGATTAGAATACTTTTAGAATTACTTTCAGGTGACTCTTGTATATATTAAAATAGTTTTTTTAATATTTTTCAAAGAACAAAATGTGAAATAAACAGGAACATTTCATCACTGTAATTGTATTTACAGGAACCTTGCCCATTATGCCCTGCAAGATACTGAGGCAAACAAATTTTCTATGTTGTATATTGTATATTGTATTCTTTCTGTCTCTTTCTCTCTGTGTCTCTCTGTGTCTCTCTCTCTATCTCTCTCTGTCTCTCTGTCTCTGTCTCTGCCTCTCTGTCTCTCTGTCTCTCTGTCTCTCTCTCTCTCTCTCTCTCTGTCTATCTCTGTCTCTGTCTCTCTCTCTCTCTGTCTCTTTCTCTCTCTCTGTTTCTTTCTCTCTCTATATATATATATATGTGTGTGTGTGTGTGTGTGTGTGTGTGTGTGTGTGTGTGTTGAGGAAAATAGTTGAACACCTGGATAAATATAAAAATAACTGTTTAATAAACTAACAACTGTTTGATAAACTTAGCTTTCGTCGGCTAACTGCCGACGTCGTCAGAGTGGAATGCCGGAGGTTCGAAAGCCTGCTTATAAGACTGGTAGTTTGTGCACACTGCTCATAGAACGCATTACCAGTCTACCTGCCCCAGTTGACCGTATTGCTTCTAATAGACTTGCATCCGTTTGTATACTTTTAAGCTCAGGGATAATCACCTCTCTTGTTGTCACTCTCTTTGCCCGCTTTGGATGTATCTGGGTACACATTGCTTTAGGATGGTCCCCCAGTGCTTCCTGTCCTGTGGCCACTCCCCCCTGTTGTGAGTGTGGCACCCCACCTCCCATCATTGGCTCCTGTACAAATCGTGCTGGGCATTTCTCCCCTTTGCCAGTCGTGGTTCTTTGCTGTTGCATGAGACAGCAGTTCTGGTCTTGCGTAGACTGCGCCCATTGCACTCGTTGTGAGTTGTTACACTGTTGTTCCCACTTCCTTAGTGCCTGATAAGCAGGCAGTAACTCTATGTAGCGATTAATTAAGTCTTCATCCAACAGTCAAGCCTCCTTCAGTAACCGGCCGCCCTTGGTGACATCCTGGGCGGCCGGTTACTGAAGGAGGCTTGGCTGTCGGAAGAACACTCAATCGCCACATTTGTGGTGGATATGTGATAAAGCAAAGAATTATTGGAGTAGGATTCATATCCTAATACAGAAGATTCTCAAAGTGAATATAAAGATAAAACCAGAAACTTTTCTTTTAGGCTTAATGGAAAAAGACTTGGAAAATGGCTGTCCAGTCTCTTCTTAAAAACTTCCAGTGTTGGGGCATTCACCACTCCTGGAGGCAGGTTGTTCCACTGGTTAATTGTTCTCACTGTCAGGAAGTTTCTCCTTAGTTCTAGGTTGCTTCTCTCCTTGATTAGTTTCCATCTGTTGCTTCTTGTCCTGCCTTCAGGCGCTTTGGAAAATGGCTTGACTCCCTCTTTTTTGTGGCAGCCCCTGAGACATTGGAACACTGCTATCATGTCCCCCTTCGTCCTTCTCTTCATTAAACTAGACATACCCAATTCCAGCAACCGTTCCTTATATGTTTTAGCCTCCATATGTTGACAGCAGCAAGATTACTTTATGTACAAAAATGGAAGGACGCTTTAATCCCCACAATGGATGAATGATTGCAAAAGCTGATGGAGTTAGCAGAGATGGCTAAATTGACTGCTTTGATAAAAGAAAAAAAACACAAATACTTTTGTTTCTGGACATGAGATGGCTTAAGATAGAAAAAAATGAAACTTTGATTTCTGGTTTTAGATCTGTTGTTATAGAAATGGCTGTTATAGAAATGGTTAGCTATACTATTATGTAAAAGTAAAAACTTGAGGTTTGATATTACTTCTTATTCTACTGCACCAAAGGGAGTCGGAAGTCAATGCCTTTTCTTTCTTTTTCCCTTCTTCTCTACACTTTTCCTTTCCCTTTTCCCTTTCCTATTTTTCCTATTATTTGGTTTTGTATTTTTGTATTTTATATTATAAACTAATAAAAGGATTGATGAAAAAAAAAGAAAATAATGCTTTGTGTTGATAGTTGAGAAATTGGTTTGTTCAAATGCTGAGATTCCATACCTCAGTATAAAAGGCTACTAGACTAGTTTACCTACCAATAAACTAGACACACCCTACCTTCAGGCTTACAGTTGCAATGAAAGGACGTGAAAAGAAAAAGAAATTATGAGCGAAAAGGAAAACAAAATAACAGTTTGCAATTTATCTTAGTTATTAGCAAGTATGATGGCAATAGAATATTCAGAAAAGCTTTGATTACATATTTGCCTCCACACTGCTTCCATTCTTTCTTGCAGGACAAGGGAAATTGTTCCACAAAGCCTCCATAAAGAAGCACACATGTTGGTAAATAGATTGCTTGCAAAAGGAGAACTGTGACACCAAATAAAAAGGAATAGCTAGCCAGGAAAGAGATAAAATAAAGACATGTCACAAAAAAGTATGAAAAAGCAGACCTTGCATTGTAACGTCACAATATGTTTTCCATTTTATTGTCATTGTGGTTAAAGATGTATGCAATTTCAATTTACATTTAATCCAGTATAAGTATCATAAGACTGATCTGCATAAGAAATACTTCCTGATGAAAGAGGGAAGACTAATGTTTTATTCTAGAAATACCCCCAAAACTCTTGAAGTTTAAAAACAATACAAAACAAATGGGCTATGATTTTTTTATATAGACATATTTTATACATCATGTAGCTGGACTCAAAGGATCATCAGTATTGATTTTATTTTTATTCTCCTTCATTTAATGAGTTTAACATAACCAATATCTTTACCGTGGCAAAAAACCTGGGAGACAGGTTAGATTGAAAGGAATGGCTAAAGTCACCCAACCTATAATAAAGAAGAGGTGAGAAGTTGAGAACACAAGAGGAACATCTGCAGGGAGCAGGCGAGTCAACATGGCAAGCACATAAAAATGGGCAGGATTTGGATTCCATGTAGAGGCAACCTGTCCTCTGTAATTCAACGCTCAAATAATTAAATTGCTCTGTTAGCATTGGTTCATAAGGTAATTTTAATGTCTAGAGCAATAACTAAGTTGTTTGAGGATGATTTGTAGACTACTGCTTAAATAGAACCTTTAAAGAGCTGTTTTGAACCTTATCACAGCTTAGGATTCTACTATGTGCAAATATATCTTAGCAGTACATTTTTTGTAGGTTTACAAATGCTTGTGATTGTTGACCATCCTATTCCTTGACATTTGGAAACCTAAGTGATTGTAGACTTTTCAATTATATTATCATTTTATTGTAATATATATATAGCAAAAAACAAAGTGCAACATTACCATAACTTGAAATTTTGAGCCACACAAATGTTATTTTAGGATAGTTTTACTTTCCCCTAAATTGCAGATTTTGTGTCTGCAAAAAAAAAAAAAAAAAGCCCTGACTTGACTTGCAAAATGAAAAATGCTAGAACATAAACCAGCTTCAAAATCACCAGCTGTGCTCTGGAAGTCCTTACGATCATTTTTAAATGGCAGCGACAAGGTTATAGCAACAAAGAAGCAACAGAATATTATTTTTCCTGGGTCCCCACATGTTTATCAAATGATTCCAACTAAAAGAATTGTGCTAGCAGTTGTAAAAAGCAGGAACTGAAAAACTGACACAGCTGGAGCTGAAGTGGATTGCATGCCTTAGTTTCAAAACAGACTAAGATAAAAGATAAAATGGCTTTTAAATGATTGCAATCCTCTTGTAAAACTACTTTGCAGCTCCATTGCTTGGTGCAATGGAACAAAAGAAAAACAAAACAAAACAAAACCTGTAGGCAGACTGTCCAGAATACCAATACTCATGATTTATTGGACAATAGTTTCAATTTAACACAACTTGGGGGATGTGGAGGTAATATATATAAATGGGATCGTTAGTCCACAAAAATTAATTTTCAGTATTAATTACTGAGAGGGTAATGGAACATTGCTATTTCTTTTTTTTTTTCAGTTAAAATTCATCTTGTGTGTAATGAGTAACAGAGGAATAAAAGAAAAATAAATGCAATAGACAATATTTGCTTATTTAGATTATTATGTGAATAGAATATGAATATTGTATTGGTAAATGGCATTTCAGCCTTGGGTTTCAGTCCTGTATTTCTGCAATAGTTTGTAAGTTTGTCCATATTTTCAAAGACAATGTCTAAGGAATCATTTATAGGCCCTGCAAATATTACATTCTTAACTGAATGATGAATACAGGGCTAAATGAATGGAAGTTGTGCAATATGCTAGGAACATTTAACACAGACATAGCTCATCCTGACAGAGACATGTATGTATATTTGTATAATTGATATAATTTTGTGTATGTATCCATGACTGGACAGAAAGGAAGAAAATGAGTAAATAGTCAAGTCAGTGGGAAATAGGATATCAAAGATTTGTATACAACTTTTTTGTTGTAGTCAGATTATTTCCTGATCCAGCTATGATTGATGGCCACCCATGACCTCCACAGGGTTGAACCTATTTGGATGGTCTGCCCTGGATGCGTCATGGATCTGATAGGCACTTGGGGATTTTCCAACAATCTGACAAATCAATCTGTGAAGGGCTGGTTCACTACTGGTGTCAAATCTTTGAAAAATTGCTCCTGGGCATCCTCTCTCTGTTGTTGGCAGAGTGTGAGTGACCTCTTGGTTTTCAGAGAAGCAACACTAGAGTATAGGTAGAAAAGGATAAAGAGTGAATCTGATCAATCAAGGGTATCTGCCCAAGCTTGGGCCTACTCCAGAAAATAAAAGAGAAGTATTCTTGCTTTTTTTTCTTTCTGCTCTAGTGAGCTGTTCTTCAACAGCTTATTTACAGTGGTTAATTGAGAAGGAAACAATGGCAAGAACTTCTTCCCAGATGTACTTTGCTGGTGAAGATGTTCATTCGAGACTTGACTCCCTATGGGAAAGTTACATATTGACTATTGTTAGATTATCTTGTTGTTAGATTATCTTGTTGTTAGATTAGACTATTGTTAGATTACATATTGACTATTGTTAGATTATCTTAGGCTGCTCTCTGGGACTATGTTTAGCCTGAATCCTTCTCATTACTGGCTATTTTAAGCATCTGGGAGTGGCGGAACTGGGAGTGGAAAGATAGGAGTTCCTGTCAATATCTCTTTGCAGAAGGCTGGGTTTTAAAGGAGACTGTGATATGCCCCTCCTTAAAAACATTTCCCTGGATCCCAAGATGTTAGATAATTATTGGCAATGTCTCACTTTCCTTCTGGATGCAGGTTCTTGAGATGGTAATGATGAACTAAGTACAGATGAAGTGGATTACCTAAACATTTGTCAGTCTTCAGACCTGGCCATGGGACACAGTCAATTTTGGTTGCACTAGTCCAGTGGATTATCTTTGCTGACATCAGAATGTGCACCTCTTCTGGTTCTGTTAAATTTCTTAACAACTTTTGATACCATCAAAAATGGTGTCCTTCTGGGCCAACTTTGTCCTGTCCTTCAGTCATTAACAGAACCAGAAGGTTCTGAACTGCAATCTCTATAAGGATACCACAGAGGACTGAGTATTGATGGATCCAAACACCGAAAATCTATCTATTAAGCCATTTGATTGTTAATAAAAACATGTGCTACAAAACATATTGCACACAGTTTGGGGGAAAGGCATGGTGACAATCCATCACACAGAGTCAAAATACTGAACAGTACTTTTTAGGTTCTATTAAGTTCTATATTTATTGTTTAGAAATAGATGCATAGACATGGGCATGGCTGACAGTGTCTTATAATGAAACATTTATACTTTAAACAGTTAGATACATTTTTTTTCAGGAAACCAATAGTTCAGAGTGACTGTATAGACAGAATTCTAGATAATAAATGATTTGTGTGAATGATTTAATATAAATTAAGAATATACAGGGCACAAAATGAACTGATAATAATTTGCACATATGTATAGAAATCCCCCAATGTGTTTGGCTCGGAAAGAACTTATTCACTACAAGAACATTTAGTTCAAGACAGTGGAAAATACCACTGCAGACTGCATATAAATCGTGCTAGAGTTCCTGTCTTCTCTAAGCACTACAGAAAAAGCGTTGCAGAATAAAGGAAAAATGATAACCATTCTTCTTATTTAAAAATTTTGTGTAACAGTGATTTACCTCGACTATAGGTAGAATTGGAAGTCGGATCTGAATAAAAATGGTTGTATCTTCTAGATCTCATTTTTACACTGAAGAAAATGAAATATATATGTACTAACCTCTATATTAATATATATATGAATCCAACTGTAATTTCTGATATCCATATATAATGGATAGATAAATTGTTGGATGGATAGATATATTCAATAGTTTTCCCAGGGAGTTTTGTAACCCAAAAAGGATTCAAACAGAGCGCATACAGTCCTTTGTAAGGTTTGGGGTAGCTTAACATTGACATATTGTATTATTGCACTCATCCATGTTTCTTTTGATTGCCATGTTATTGCACATGTTGCCCTTCTCTTCAGAAATTTATAAAGTAAGATATCTATAGTTCATTTCTTTAGAAACATTTCCTTAGGAAAAATGTAATGTGTAAGCTATAAAAGGAGTTGCTTCTATTCATAATTCTGCCATAATTGTCCATAAACAAAGTTGGCTTTATAATACAAAAAATGCATTTTACAAACTATAAACTTGTTCAGCATGCAATCCTTCTCTTAGTTGGAAGCACCTCTGTTATCTACATGTTTCAAATATTTTGGAAAAAGTCAGCTCAATAATTCCACTGGAGTTTTTTTGAAACTTACACTCTCTAAATACAGTTAGTAATTATTAAAATTTTCTTATTCACCTTACAACATATGGAAATCGAAGAATGAAAGGCTACTTTCTTTAATCATGAAGGAGGCCAGTGTGGTCATTCATTTGAACCAAGGTTCCAGTTTGATGCTTGTAATAACATACAGTATATTAACTTGGATCAAGTGGATCAAACAACATTTTATCTCTGTTTGTTTAGAACTATAACATCAGAGAAGTATGGGACTGTGAGCAGAAGAGTCCTTAAAAGCAACACCTATTTTCCTCAGACCTATTTTCTTATTGGGGAAAAATAGTCTTATAATTATCATGGCTGGTGCAGTAACAGTTGATTTTGATTAATTTAAGACTAAATCAGATCTTTCAATGGTCAAATTATTTGCTATGAATTTTCACATTGCATTCTCATCATCTATACACGTCATCTAATAAAATAATGTTTTTCTCTGGAGCATATTCAATCAAAATGCTGCAGTTTTTCTCAAAACTTATCAAATATCATCATTCACCGCAATATAACATGCAGCTGTCACCAGCCTTTGAATTCTTGAATCTAGAAACTACCTTGCATGACAGGTAATTTAGACTACTGCCACTATAAGCATATCTTGTGAACATACTTCTGCATTCTGCATTAGGCTTCTTATTCACAAGCTGTGCTACCGTTTACTGGGAAATTCAGTACCTTAAATATGTTTCAGTGCTACTTATTTTGTATAGGAAATATGTCCATTTTGGCTGCTGGAATCTTGCAGTCTTTCAATTTCTTCTGCTAGGAATAAGCTATTTGCATGGTAAAACATCATTTGTGGGATATTTTCATATAAATGCATGGTGGGCAGTGGTTCATGTTGCCTTGATATTAAAGGGGTGACTCTGACTAAATACTAGTGCTTCAAATTAACAGATCCGTGTCTCATGTTATCTATGGGGTCTCCATAGTTCATAAACACAGTGTTGAATATTTATCCCACATACCCAGCACACTTCTCTCATGAACTCTGTATTTTTTTTAATTTTTAGATAATAAATGCATTCTGTGTTCACAGTTTTCTCCATAGAGCTGTAAGTGAGAAAATAGGTAAGATTATGTTCTTTTTGTCTCAATATCTTGCCTATAGGCTGCTTTAGCATCTCAGAAATCCTCTGATTATATAGCTTATTTGGCAGTATATTGATATTTTCTACTAAAACAAAGCAAAAAAGACAAGCAGGCTGGTATTGAAAATAAGGAATTAAGTGGGGCCTTATGGGATTTATAGAGACAAACCTACTACTGGCAAGAACTCAATGCCTCCTTAATAGAAATAAAATAACACTGTTAGCCAGGAAATGACATTAGGGGTACAGTATGTGTTTGTGTGCTTGTCTGTCTCTCATGGATTTATTTTTGCCTTTTCACTGAGATCATTAATGTCAAAGTTCAGGTCCACTCAAGGGACACTTTGTAAAGAAGAGAGATCTATAGTCCTTCTAGTTCTGGAAGTAAGAAGAAACCTACAGCATTTGATCAACTGACCAAGAAGTAAAATTATTATTTTCATATGTGGGAACATAGTCAAATCTTGCTTTTGACTATAGATTCAAACAGAACAGAACAGAATAACAGAGTTGGAAGTGATCTTGGAGGTCTTCTAGTCCAGCCCCCTGCTCAAGGAGGAAACCCTGTATTATTTCAGAAAAATGGTTGTCCAATCTCTTCTTAAAAATTCCCAGTGTTGGAATACCCACAATTTCTGGAGGCAAGTCGTTCCGCTGATTAATTGTTCTAACTGTCAGGAAATTTCTCCTTAGTTCTAGGTTGGTTTTCTCCTTGATTAGTTTCTATCTATTGCTTCTTGTTCTGCCTTCAGGTGCTTTGGACATTAGGTTGACTCCCTCTTCTTTGTGGCAACCCCTTAGATATTAGAACACTGATATCATGTCACCCCTAGTCCTTCTTTTCATTAAACTAGACATACCCAATTCCTGTAACCATTCTTCATGTTTTAGCCTCCAGTCACCTAATCATCTTTGGTGCCCTTCTCTTCACTCTTTCTAGCATCTCAACATTTTTTTTTTATATTGTGGCAACCAAAACTGGATGCAATATTCCAAGTGTGGTTTTACCAAGGCATTATGTGATCTAGAATCTGTCCCTCTGTTAATACAGCCTAGGCCTGTTCCCACACTTTCAATTGGCATTTGCTTTCCTTCATGTGGTACACCTTTCTCTACACAGATATTTTTATTTGGGTACATATACAAATTTCATCTGAATTTACATAAACAAAGCTAAAGCATCAGAATGCACATACATGGACACACAGCACACAACTTTAAAATAAAATTTCTTTTCTTACCATTCAGTGTCTTCTAGAGCCACTTTTACCAATCATGCTACAATCACAATGATGTGACTTGCAAATAGAAATTTACTGGTTTGAAAGTTTGGCAGATTTTTAAAATTACTATTTTTCCTTTTTTTCTGTTTTTTGCTGATATTCTTGAATAATCTCTTATAATTAGATATGTTTTCTAGAGTTTCTAGGTATCATTCAGCATTATACTACGGGCAGTCCTCAACATATGACCACTCGTTTAGCAACTGTTAAAAGTTACAACAGGGCTGAAAAAGGTGACTTGCGAATGATCCTCACAATCATCACCTTGATCTCATGGTCACATTCAGGCACCTGGCAACTAGCATGTCTTTATGATGGTTGCAGAATGTTCTCTACTCTCACCTTAAAATCTTAACTTCAAGGTGAGATCAATAGTAGGTATGATCTGAAAACCCTGTGGAGATTACCAAAGCTGCTTTTAAGTTAGTGTCTTCATCTGCTTAGAGTTGTGACTGTAAGGACAGTAGTAAGTTGCCCCCAGTTTGAAGTTCATCCAGAGAATGATACCAATTGCATGATTTTACTGTCAGGCTTTTTGACCTGAAGTTATAATATTTATAGATTAAGCATTGGCTTCCTGCTCCTTTTACCAATGCTAGAAGCTGATCAGAAGTGGGAAATGCAGCCTGCTACAACCAGCCAGACTTTGAAATACGAGTGTTGGAAGGTTTCCTAGAAAAAGAGAGAGCAATGGCTGATGTCTATTCTCAGCCAAGTTAACTTGCCATAGTAAGACACTATGTGTTCCCTCATGTGTATTTCTAGCCTTCACTTTACTTACTACCTGTAAAACATCCATTGATTATTCATAGACAATATTGGATGGAGTCCTGAAGATTATTTTAACCTGATTAAAAGACTGGCTGCATGATTAGCAAGAAGCTTAAACTTTCTTTGAATACAAAACACAGGCACATTACATTCATACATTATAGCATATACCATATCTGAAACTGTTTTTAAAATGCCATTCTGTTCAAAAGTATTTTTGCCATATGACTTAAGAAAGTGCAATTATTGATTAGTGATACTTTTTGCCCTTTCTCAGTAAAAAGTGGTATTATATAAGTGGCATTCAAGTTTTTTATTAAGCTTCTGAAACAGATTAATACCAGATAATGACTGTCTGCAAAAGATAGTCCTTTTGTTGACTGGTTCAACTTAGATGGATGAAAGTAGATCAAAATCAGAAGTAACCATGAATAACTATTTAGGAAGAAGCATTTACTATTCTCATTTATCCTGGTCATAATACCTGGGAGCTAAGAAAAAGAAGAAATAAACTAGAAAACAAGTAATTATCAGACTCCCAGATCAAAATTGAAAGCAGAAATTATATGTATTAGATGAGGCATTTCATATATCAATGGTAGGAAGCTGGGTTTTTTAATTCAATCAAAAATATGCAGCTTTAAATTATATAATATTTAAAATTTGTTTTAACAGCCAAACAAAGACTCCTGCACAAAGGAAATTACTACTACTACTGATAGTATTATAGCTACACAAGACCACATCTTAAGAACAAATGCATGCAAAGCCAGACTTGAGAAGAGAGCAACAGACAGCAAGTGCTATCTCCACAAAAAGCTGAAGAAACAGTAGTTTAGCTCAGAGCTCCCCAACCTTTCTGGGTTTGCAGCCTGGGAGGAGAAGGAAATGTGTGTGCACGCCCTCCGCATGAGCATGTGCAAATGGGCACACGCATGGCAGGGGATGCTTGCGCCCGCACGCATGTGCAAACAGGCTGCTAGTGCCCATACGCATGCACAAATGGGCCATTAGCACCCATGCACATGCACAAATGGGCCACTAGCACTTGCACAGAGGTGCTAGCATGGGGGGGTGCACTCTAATATCTAATATCACATACAGAGCAAGCTGCTAATATAAGTTTGAGTATATGACTAATATTGACTAGAGGTGGCAATTCATTCACTATTTCAATCTGGTGTATTTCCTAGCCATACCTGGGAACAATTAATCAACAATCTAATGAGGAAAAAGCTCCAGTCTCTAACTGAATTTTTTTCTTTCTGCTTACAAATCATATATACACTTAGTTGTAACAGAAGAAAAAAAATTGGTCCATTCTGAGCCAGGTCTAAAGAATGTATTTATTTATTTGTTTGTTTGTTTGTTTGTTTTATATACCATTTGCTTACAATCATAAAAATAAGACAAAACCCATAAAGAATGCAGAACGTAGGCAATTGTTTAAAATAGAGAAGTTTTATTTCTGAAGGCACATTACAGGCAGAATGCCAGATCAGCTGTCAAAGGTGGCCACAAGTTGATTTCCTGGGTAGTTTCTTTTATAGGAAAGTCTCTCTATTGTTCCTTGAAAGCATGCAAACAAAGGCCACCTTCTAGAAATTTTTGGAGAGTGCAATTAGCTGGCCAGCCAAAAAGGGTCGCTTAGGTACTCTGTTGAGTTTGTGGTCTTTGCATTACCAATCAGGGTGATGACCTTGGAATGAAAAACCTTTTGTCTGTTAATGAGGAAATATCTGATGGAAAGGGGAAGTCTCTGATATCCTGAAGAGATTTCCTTTATTTGAGAAAGTTGATGCCTTTTCCTAATTTCAATCTGTTAAATATCCCTTAAATTTCAGGGTTGGTGTTAAATCTGTTTAAATGTAATCTCTAATCTCTAATTCTTGCCTGGAATTTGGCTGAAAGGTCAGAGAAAGAAGATGGGGGGGAGGTTGAATGGTGCAGGGTTTGATTTTCTTCCTTTAGTAGGATGGCTTACTTTTGCAGAGGATTGCACTGGACTTCTCTTTAGCTTAGAATCTGCTAAAATTGGTTTCTTACTTATTCTTTCTAATTTTATGTCTTTTCTCTAGTTTTGTATTAAAAATTATATTTTTTAAACAAACAAAAGTTTATACAACTTTCCCCGCTGACTTTAATTAGAATACAATAATTACAGTGTTTTCAACTTTATTGTAAGTTAAAATAAGAATCCTTCATTTTTCATTTATTCATCAAATTTTTAAAACCACCCATCTACTTTACAGAGGGACTTTGGGGAGTGTACAAGCAAAAAATATTAAAATATAAAAACAGCATATAAAACGTACAATTTAAAAGCAGGGATGGATTAAAAATTAATATTAAAAGTTAATTAGGAGGCGGGGAAGGCTAGGCAAGGCACTAACCAGCCCCACAGCTGAATGCTCTTTTGCGGGCCCAAAGAAGGCCAAAGAGCTATGTTTTTACACCTTTCTGAAAGGCCAGGAGAATGGGCTCCTATCTCACCTCTGGTGTGTGTGTGTGGTGGGGTGGAAATCTTCCACAGACTGGGGCAACAGCAGAAAAAGCTCTCTTCTTTGCCTCTGCTACTCGGAATTCTTTAACTGATGGGATATGCAACACATCTTCCCTGCCTGACCAGGTGGGACAGGCTGATGTGATAGGGCAGAAATGGTTTTGTAGGTAACCTGGCTCTGTGCCATGGAGAGCTTTAAAAGTCATAATTAACACCTTGAATTGGACCCAGGAGCAAACTGGCACTCAATGCAGCTTGCACAGCAAAGGTGTTACATGTGCCATTCTTTGGGGACCCAAAACTACTCAGGCAGCTACATTCTGTACCAGCTGAAGGTACTGGATACTTTTCAAGAATACCCCATATAGAGTACATTGCAAAAGTCCAAATGAAAAATGACTAGGGCATGGGTGACCGAGCAGAGAGCTATCTATCTATCTATATATATAAAAGTTCTGGTAGGAATTTGGAAATTAAAAGCAGATATAATAATAATAATAATAATAATAATAATAATAATAATAATAATAATAATAATAATAATAATAATAATAATAATAAAGTTGGAAGTAACCTTGGAGGTCTTCTAGTCCAACCCTATACCAGTTCAGACAAATGACTGTCCAGTCTCTTCTTAAAAACTTCCAGTGTTAGAGTCAGGTTGCTTCTCTCTTTGGTTAGTTTCCATCCGTTGCTTCTTGTCCTGCCTTCAGGTGCATTATCTTGTTATTTGTTAAGAAGTTTTATTTCAGCTGACTAGAATAATATTTTTATTTAATTGTTCATTTAGCTATCAGTATATGGTAATTAATTCAATTTAAAGTATGCAATTTTCCCTGATGAAACATGAAAATATAAACCTTTGGTTTGTTACATAAAATTGCATTAAGACAATTATATAGATTTATGCTTTAAGTTTAAAATCTATAATATCTTGTATTTTAGAGTTATAGTAAGTTTATACTTGTTTATTGTATGAATGGATAGCTTTGGATAGATTAAAATTATTTTGTAATTATTCCTGGATTTAGCTCTGGGAAGTCCGGGGGGGAGGGGGGAAAAGGATAAAAATATATAAAAATTGATGTGTTTATTAATTATTTTGGAAGTATATTTATGAGGATGATCCTGGCTGTTACCCCAAACTGCTTCTGGTTGGTGCTTGAGAAAGAGGTTGGGAAGTAGGGAGTGGAAGGAGGAAGGTGGAGTGGTTGAGAGTCTAGAG
>NW_015387163.1:299054-311611 GCF_001527695.2 Protobothrops mucrosquamatus
GCTTTAAGGTGTTAGTTACCACCTTTAAAGCGCTCCATGGCATCGGACCTGGATATCTCCGAGACCGCCTTCTGCCACAGATTTCCTCTCACAGACCAGTACGCTCCCACAGAGCGGGCCTCCTCAGGGTGCCGTCGGCCAAGCAGTGTCGGCTGGCAACCCCCAGGGGGAGGGCCTTCTCTGTGGGTGCCCCCACCCTCTGGAACGAACTACCCCCCGAGATCCGGACGATTCCGGATCTCCTATCTTTTCGCCGCGCCCTCAAGACATGGCTTTTTCAGCAAGCGGGTCTGGCCTAGGGAGAATTTTAAATAGGGACAATTTTTAATTAGAATTTTAACGGTAACACAGCGGTAAATATTTGTTTTTAATTGGTTTTTATTGGGGATAGTGTTTGTATCGTTTTAATATGCTGTAAGCCGCCCTGAGTCCTGTTGGGAGAAGGGCGGCATATAAGTTTAAAAAATAAATAAATAAATAAATAAAATAAATAAGTTTATGTTTATATTTTGTTATACTTGAAAATAATAAAAATTTTGAAATAAAAAAAAAATCTATAATATCTTAAAACATATTTTCAATGAATTAAACCTTAAGAATTTATTACACAGAAAGTCCATTTTAAAATCAATTTACATTAAACTTAGTCACTTATATCTGAACTTAATTCAGTTGAGCTCAATGCAGAATTTCTCATTAGATAAAAGTAGGGTGTAGTCCACTGTACAACAATCTCATGTTATTTTTTTTACTGCATTTGGTGGAATTTAACCCTTTCACTAACATTTCAATGTGTGCATTGAACAATGACTTGGATTTGATTACTTAAATGATATTTTCCAATCCCTTTATTCAATTATCAAAATATAGATTTCACAGAAAACAATATCGTACAAAGAATAGAATAGAATAGAATAGAATAGCATTCCTTATTGGCCACGTGTAACTAGACACACAAGGAATTTGTTGTTTGTATGTACGCTGAAAACTTATGCATCAAAGACAAAGTGATAATCATAGATCATAAATCATAACACAATCATAAATCATAAGATACAAACAGAATTGATAAATCATAATATACATATAGGAGAAGATAGTAGGAAAGATGAGAGGTGAGAAAAATGAGAAAATGAGACAGATAGAAGATGACAAGGATAATAGCAATACAACCTCCCACTTGAGTAAATATCTTTAAGCATAAGACAGTCCTGTGGGAGTTAGGTGTTTAGCTGAGTGATGGCATGGGGGAAGAAACTACCTTTGTGTCTAGTTGTTTTGGCATGCAATGCCCTATAGTGGCGTCTTAAGGCGAGAAGTTGAAACAGTTTATGTACAGGATATGAGGGGGCTTTAGATATTTTCTCAGCCTTCTTTGTGGTTTGTGCATTCATTCATGCCGAGCATTTGGCTGTTCCTCTGATCACAAATTTTTGGAGTTTGCAAGTGCATGCTTGTAATACTGACTTTATTTGTAATATTTATTTATTGTGCCTTTATAGTGTTTTCATGTTTGATAGAGCCTTAAAAGAATAGACTGAAAAAAAAGAAACCTATTTAGTAAAAGCTTATATTTTTCTAAGCACAATAAGTCTTTCTCCCGGCTTTTTTTATCCATGTAAGATATATATTTTTGGTTGGGTGGTTTTTAATGCTTTTAATTATAGTTAACTAAGCTATAGAATAAACATTATTATGACCATGATCCACTAAGTTACATATTTTAAAGTTCCACTGATCTCAATGGAAAGTTAAAACATGTCCTCAGGTGTCCTTCAAAATCAAAGGATTTAAAAGTGCCCAGCTTTGTTTGGCTCGTGTGTTATCTTTGCATTATTTCAAGGGATTATACATGAAGAAACAGAATATCATTAATGTATACCTACAGTGCTTTATAAATGAGAGATAACTCCTATGTTTATTTGTAATATTCTATGTCTTAAACAAAAAGTTACAATTAAAAAATACTTAGGGCATTAATGGAATTTTGATTTTTTCAGGTAGGAGTTAAAGCGTTCTTTCTTAATAGATTTGATACTTTATTTAAGTTACTATTGATATTTTAATGTAAGATTAAAGTGCTTGCTAATATATAACAAAAGGTAATATATTTTGTATTTTTTTACATGATGGATTAATATAATGCATCATAATTCATTTTCTTATTGATTCTGTGACAAAGGACACAGGGCATTTTGAGCTGATTCCTAATTATTATTTAATTGTTTTCATTTTTTTTTACAAACTTATTCACAGACTCATTGCCAAGGTACCAAGCTTCTTTCCTTCCTTATTTTCGTTTTTCTTTTCCCTTCCTATGCAAAAAGTTTGACTTATTAGACAACTGTTGGTAAAGTGATATCTAAATCTGTGGTGCACACATTCACTATAAATGAATATATAAATCCAGGTTCAAATTCTAAATAGATCAAAATATATATTGGAGCCAATATACATTTTAATTGAAACACAAACTGCTTGGATAGTGACAGGAGGTAATGGATTTCATTCTACTTCCCATAGTACTGCTTAGACTTCATATCATCTGTCCTTTATATTTTATAGTTATACAATATAAAATATTGGCAAGACTGTTACCATAATAGTCAAGTCCTAATGGAAATTTTCTTCTCAAATAACAATTTTTACTGTTTATATTATAAAACAGTAGAACTGAAATTTACTACCAAAAATACTTGTATATTTTTTATATCCTTAAAATTTCATTACATTATTGTAAATAATAGCTGTAGTAGCAGAACACTTGCAAGCATATAAATGTTTTTCTCAGAACAATTATAGACCAACTTCTCTCCTGGTTCTTTAATGCTTTTTTTTGATAGAGTGATTAATGAGATGTAAAATACAAAAGTTTAAGATTCATGACACATATTTATAGAGAGAAACTCTATCTGGAACAAAATAAAAATTGAAGTATAGAGTTGATATTTATAATTCTGAAATTCCTGGCTCTTTGATCTTTGTCTTTACACAGTAGGAAGCTACCCTTAATGAAAGAGTTGACTCCTGTGGGTCAAAACATGCTTCTGACATCAGTGTTTTGTCCTGAGCCTGCAGAAGCAGGCTCGGGACGATGCAAGAGTCCCGGGCATTTGCAAAAGCTGCCCGGGACCAGACTGAGTGGTGCCGGCCTTGCGCGCATGAGCAAGGCGGGAAAAGACTGCCTGCCATTGGTTGGAATTGCCCGGGGATCAGAGGGTATAAATAGAGGCCTGCGTGCCTCTGCTCTTGCTTGTTGTTGGTTGTAACGAGGGAATAAAGACTGTCAGCAATATGCATTGTTTCCTCCGCCATTATTCTCCGGACTTAACAGTCAGTGACACCGATCAGCAGTCTATTGAAAGGCTAAGAAATGAGACAGTAATTTGCATGAGAGAGATAGCTTCAGTAAAAGTACTAAGTAATGGCATTATTGTGGGGAAGACACTCAGAACTTAAGAACAATCAAATCATTTTATTCAAGTGAGATAGCAAAGCAATCTGCAAACATATCTTTTTTTATACCAGGAAGAATTGTATATGTTCTTAATTCTTCATCCATTTTCAGGAGGGTTTAACATTTTACTCTACATTTTACTCTACATAGAATAACTATTAATAAATTTCTCATCGAGGATGTTTTTTAAGATAAATTGACACAACAGTGGCATAAAATGTAACTGAAAATAGAAAAGCTAGACACTGAAATTCTTTTTAAAATCCTTTGTATGAGGAAAAGATTTATGTTTATGTAGTTTTTGGTGTATGGTGTATGGTGAAAAATAAAAAAAAATTGGGAAAAAAAAATTAAAATCCTTTGTAAAATAGTATTGGATATGAATAAAATATGACCAAAATAAAATAGATCATACTTGTGTATGTATTTGGGCTTTAAAATATGGAAGACGATGAGACAGGAAAGAGTTAGCTGTTTTGAATATTTGCCACTTAAATATGCTACCTAAATACTGTTAAGTGGTTAAGTTGGTATAGTCGTTAAGGTGCTGGCTTAGAAGCCAGGAAACTGTGAGTTCTAGTCCTGCCTTGGGCAGGAAAGCCCCACTGAATGACTTTGGGCCCATCACTCTCTCTCAACCCAACCAACCTTTACAAGGTTGTTGTTGTGGGGAAAACGGGAGAAAAATGGAGTATTAGGTATGTTGCCATCTTAAGTTACTTGTGAAATAATAAAGGAGGGATAAAAATCTAATAAATAAATAACATGTTTTCAACCATATCCTTATTTATTTAGAATTTCCATGATTGGATAATATTAGGCACCCCTGGTCTTAGTATGATTATAATAAAGTATACTATAAAATACATGCACATCTACCAAACATTATGCTCTGAATAGTGATAAACAAGATCCAATTTTATTTCTGTGATTGTATTGATTAAAATCATATTGTATGACAGTGATTTATTGTCACTGTAGTCCATAGGAACATAATGCTAGCTACACATGGTTAACAACAGAAGGTTAGAAACCGGGACATGGTGAGTTCTAGTCATGCCTTAGGCACAAAGCCAACAGGATGCTTCCCACTGTACTAGAAACATGAGGGTGCAGACTAGCACAAAATATTGGTTGTTATTTTTCATCTAAAGACTCAGACTTTTGTAGAATCAACATTATGTTTTTCACAAATCAGTTCATATACAGGAGTACAAAAGGATGATTTGTAGAATGTTTTAAACTATCCAGCAAGTACAATTTAATGTACATGTAATTCTTTCCACTGAAGTCAACATCTCCAGTTTAGCCAATTTCTTTGATAAAAATGAAGTATGAATCACACAACTGTGGCAGGAAAACTGTGAGTACAGATTATGTGAAAAGCAGAAGCATTTCTTGTCATTTTATTTTCTATGATTAATCTGTTCCAGTTGCAAAAGGAAGTCTTCATAACAGTTGGCAATTGGTGTTTGGATTGGCACCCAACGGTACTATAGAGTGTATTTATTTTATTTCAAATGCCCTTTGGAGAGGCAAGCATAGCTGTAATTTCATAAGCTCAAGAGACTTATAGATTTTAGATAGTTTAGCTTAAAATTAACAAAAGTGTGAAAGAGAGAAGAGTGCAGCCAATTCTTCTGCATTATGTTATTATTTTCTAAAAGGAAATATATGACCTATTCAATAATGTTTGAATAATAAAAAATATCTAACAGGTGAATAAACTGTATATGTAATGCATCAGTTGCACTCACACTTATAACTGTCCTAATGAGGCAGCATTTCAAACAGATGTAATGTGAATACAATTACTGTCTGAAGAGGAATAAAGGAATATGTATAAATAAGACTAATAAATCATGTAGTGGACAGAGAGTGATTTTTTTTCTAAGCATCATTCATTAACCATTCATATGAATAATAATATGGCAGTCTTTGCATCTAGAACAGTGTTTCTCAACAGGGAGGGAGGGAGGAAGGGAGGGAGGGAGGGAGGAAGGAAGGAAGGAAGGAAGGAAGGAAGGAAGGAAGGAAGGAAGGAAGGAAGGAAGGAAGGAAGGAAGGAAGGAAGGCTAATATTCTACTTGCAGAATGATTTTTTTATCATGCAGGGTGTCTAAAAGATGTATTATTCCAACACTGGAAATAGAAATCTATTCTTGATTTATAGAAATAGTTATGAGTCACCTTATGGCAAGATGGGTGGCAAACACATTTAATAAATAAATAAAATAAAGTAACATCTGAATTAGAGTTTTGTATGTATATGTGTGTACTTATCTGAAAAAGGGGCAAGGATATCTGAACATTTTTTTTAGAATTCTGTTTGTAGTATTATTATTATTTTTTCAATTACTGATTCATTACATTGACAATTGTATGTATATGTGGGTTTCTTCTGTTAATTAATCATCACAATAATATTTATTTTAAACATTATAATAAAAAACTATTTTATAGTATTCACAATGGCCAAGATAATGTTCTAAAAATAAGAATGGGACCTAACCATAAAATATCCTCTTTTCATGAAAACAAGACAGAGAAAAGAGAAAAGAGGGAGGAGGAGGAGGAGGAGGAATGCATGGTCAGAGCATGTCAGAGTCTCTCATTTCCCATATATTAAAGGCAAATGTTGGAGGCAATCACATTGGCTTTATTCACACATTGCAGTAAGCTAGGATGTAATTTCTTTGTAGAGCTTAAAGCCCAGCAATCATAATCATATCAAATTTATTATTGAGCTAATCAGGGAAAGAGTAGTGATATATAATAATATGATCATTAACCAATATTTGGACAGCAGAGCAAGTTAGTGTCTCATTTTTTAATATATAGGTGGAAGCTGAGATTATCTATTTGGCAGAATTTGTTAATTATTATCTCAATCAATGCAAATGGTATTGAGCATTTGCACTTATATGTCATAATCCAACACACTAGCCTGTTTGTCCTGAATAGATAAAAAAAAAATACTTGGCAAATTTTGCTCAGCATTGTTCCTTAGCTATCCTGAGATTTTTTTCCCCACTCAAAGAAACCCATTTTATCCAAGCAGTTTTATGGACTTCATAGCCAAAGTTATCTACCAACTCCTTTATGGTATCCACGTCTGCACTTTTAGAAACCTTGACAATTATGTGTTAAGACAAAGAAAGCATTGGTCATTTGTTAGAAAGGACAATCTCATGACAGATGATCATACAAATTGCTTGAAGAAATTATTCTGTCTGGCTCAATAAATGAGATTTCTATTATTTAAATCTTAAATTCTCTCAGCAAAATATGTTCAGTAAAATGGCTACAAAATCAAGGGCTGCTCATTCTACTTTAGATATGAAGTCTGCTAAGTGATAAAAATAGATACAGAGATATGCTAGATAAGCAGGGAAGCATGGAGTAAACACCCACATGCAATGTACACCCACACGTACATGCATACTCAAAATGTTTGCATGCATACTTCTCAAGGTAAAAGACAGGATCCTAAATCATACATATTCAGGTCTTTGGAAGCAGTCTTACTAGCCCCCAGTGGCATTCTAATTTTTTATAATCACTATTATTTACTCATTAATGCGTTTATGGATCTATTCAGCAACACATTTGTACAGTAGTGCATGTCGGAGGCAAGTGATAAATTATCATAAATTTTCTATATAATTTTACTGGAAAAGACTTGATTTTTCTGAAGTCCCAATGCGGTTGAAAGAGCAGCAACTGCTCTGCTTACAGTCTATCATCTGGAAAGCTCTTTGTGCTGAGATTGCCAACTAAGCAATATAAAAAATAAATTGCAGGAGTTGATTGCAGTTGGACTGGATTAATAAAGTAAAGGATTAAAAAGGTTTTAGAAAATCAACTAAATCTCAGCCATTAAAATGAGTCTGATTAATTCTGCATTTTATCTACTGAGCCTCTACATTCCCAAAGCAAGCATTTTCTTCAACTAAAACCTAGATGAAGCTTGGCTGCATATAGCAGCCCTGGCTTTATATTCATATTGGAACATATCATTCTGACTGTCTCAGTTCCTGTTTTTATTCTGTCTAATTGGGCTAACATCATGGAACAATGAAAGATTAGCCTCTTCAAGCTTTACATCCTCACTGTGCAATAGTGATCCTCTAATCCATTTCTGGCATCCTGACAAAGTGAAAAACAAAATGCCAGAATTATGCACAATAAAATAGTAAACTTTAATACCCAAAGAAGCTTAATACACACACACACACACACACACACACAGACACACACAGACACACACACACTAAAATATCCTGGTTATTTTCCCATGTAAATTCCTGGTCTTTAGAAATAAGAACATTTTTTAAAACTAGAAAGCTATGGTTTTAAAGATCTAGAAAGGCCATTTTATGCTTAAAAATGACTTTCCAGAGCTAAAATTGTAAGCATCTGGGGGTTTTTTTACTATGTAAAAAGAGAGATATTGCTTGCATGAAATTTTAAAATAAAATAATCTCTACAATCAGCAGAATAGCAGAATTAGCAAGAAAAATTATTGTGTAGTGAAGCACTTAGTGTTCATTTGGTTTTCATCTCCCAATTCTTTCCAAACCAGTTTGAAGCTAACTGGTGAGTTTATCCATTTTTGCTGATTTATAAGTAGAATAGAAAGAGAACATTGTAAGCCAAACAGTAGACCATTAGTTTGTCCAGGTGGTCAACAGAGAAGCTTGAAATTAGATTCTTACCTCCTGAGCTGCCATAGCTTCTAGAATAACAAACAAACAAACAAAAAATCCCACACAATTTTCCACTCCATACAAAAGAAAAAAAATGAATCCTCTCTCTTGCTTCAGCTTGTGTTGTATGAATTTATCTGCCTTTTTGCAACAAACTAAGATAAAATATTAAAATAAGCAGCTATTAGGCAGGAAAGCCATTCCATCTATTCCTTTAACTTCTGTTTGAAAGGCTTTGCTACAAGTGATAATAGAAAGATTCTTTTTCACAACAGGTTAAAGCATGTTGTATAGCAGACATGTCAAACACAAGGCCTGGGGGCCAGATGCGGCCCGCGAAGTGGTTTCATGTGGCCTGTGAAGGCATCCTGGAAACAGTGAGGGAATGGCCCCTGCTGTCTTGGCCCTGGCCCAGGCCAGCCGGGAGCCAATGTACAATTTTGTGGTGGCCATCTATGCTGAAACGCATTCAGTCTTAGCTCCACAAGGCCGTCTGGAAACAGCGAGGAACCAGCCCTGCCGTGTCAGCCCCGTCCCCTGGGTGCATGCTGGGGACGTGTCACCCTTTGTGAGGAATGAAGAAATGGACCATGCCTTGGCGCTTGCCCTGGTCCCACCCCCTTCTGCCAGAGACTCTCAGATCTGTCCCACTCCTGCCCAGGCCCCCTTGACGCAAACGATGTAGAGCTGGCCATGCCCACCCAATAGGCCACACCCACTCCATCCACGCCCTCCCAGTAGGCTGCACCCACCCTGACCACACCCACCCGGCCCCACGAGGACAACCACAATGCTGATGCGGCCCTCAATGAAATTGAGTTTGTTGTATAGTATAGTGTATGAGTAGCAAGCATCAGAAGAGAAAATAACCGTAGCACAATGATTGAAAATTAATGTGCACATTGTTTACAGGAGAATAAAAATCAAATTACCATACAAAGTCTCATGTAAATATCTTGTTTGCTCCTAGAGCTGAGGTGCATTGTGAAGCAAAAGCAAACTCAGTAGAAAAATAGGACACACAAACCTTGCTGTTATTTTTTTAAATCAAGTTAAACTGATGCAAAGCCCCAAAGTGCTGATTTAGTCTTCTTAAAGAGTCAGTGTGATGAGGGTGAGCAGGTTCCAGAGTCAGTTTGGAAGTGGTGCAAAAATGCAATTGCTTGGTTGGGGGAGAGGAAGGGTATGAGGTACATTGACTGGATCCTGGGATGGAGTAGCTGGATCTCAGGTTTTGAGGTCAAAAAGGGGTGAATGAGGACTGGATCTTGGGCTAATGATGGAGAGAGTGTTGAGAAAGGGGTAGAATTGGGAGAGATTGTGATGGCTAAGTATAGATAGAGAGGACCTGAAAGAAAGGAGATTGGGAAGAAAAACTAAGAATGTAGGGACAGAGGGGATGAAGGATGGGAATGAAGCAGAGAGCCAGGAAAATAAGGAAAAAAAGAAGGGAGAGAAATTTTTCACAAATAAACGAAATAATAGAGGAAGAGAAATGTAATTTGAATCAGATATAGAAAGGGACCACTGTTGGAAGTTTGCAAAAAAAACCCAATAAAGACCACAAAATCAAAAGATTATAAAAAAGAATCTATATCAGGGGTGTCAACCTACTGTCCTACGGGCCAGATACACCATAGCGAAACCGCGCCACCCCACTGCCCGCAATGGCAAAAAAGTCACGATACATCGCGACACATCATGTGACATTGCGAGTTTGACACCCCTGATCTATATCTCTCCATGGTAAATATATTCAAGGTAATGAAGAAAATCAGACAAAACCTGACTTACGAGTGGTTGAAAGCTGGAATAAAAAAAAACTGAAGGAAATTTATTATAGCACAAGACTAAGCTATGAAATTGAGCATCAAAGCCAAGATCAAACATATTTCAAATAATAGCAAATGCCAACTATGTAAGGTCAAAGATGAAACTGTATAGCCCCAACCTGGTTGTCTTTAAAAAGATGCTGAAGACTTGACGCCCTGGGCCTTGAGCCATGTTGTCTGTTGAGCCTGCCTTCTTGTTCCAGTTTTTGTTCAGATGTTGCTGAATGACTCTAAGCATGTGATTTGTTTTTTTTAATTATTTTAAACTTAACTATTTTTTCTATTTTGTTTTGTTACCTCTCATGAGTTACGGTATGTGTTGAGTGGGTAGCCATAGAAATTAATGGTTGTTAAGATAGCCAAACTTCACACATAGTCGATAATGAAAGAGTCTAGTTTTTAGAAATTCCCTAAAACTTTTTTATATTAGCTCTTTGTTAAAAATCAAGTTGCAAATGCAGAACATATGTTGCTCTGAGTAGGGAAGGGATATATCATTTTTCTAGCAGTCATTTCTGATGCCCTTCATTTTACAATCTATGATTAAGTAGAGTGCCTCTGTGTGTCTGTATATATGTGTGTGTGTGTGCATTGTGTGTTTCTTGCATTGTACCAGATGTTTTGAGAGCATGAAACCTATAACATAATGCTAGAACCTTTGAGACATACTATGATAATAGTAGATTCATAGTTCTCTTATTTTTCATATAGTCTTGGCTTTTCTGTGTAAGACCTAATTTATTTCAATTATCAAGAAACATTTGCTATTTTGGAGGATTGTTGAGTGTGCTTTGACTGAAAGATTCAGAAAAGTAAGTTAGTAGTTGGAAATGCTGTTATTATATACACTAGTGTTTATATTGTGTGTGTATGAAATATCTAATTGTATTGCGTATTGTAGCATATATTTGTATTGTATATCTAATTTGTATTGTATATTTGTACTGTATATTTATGCCTTATTAATATGTGTGACACATGTACATGAAAACAAAAGATGCACATCATTCTTACTGCTTTGTAATACTTTTTTAATATTACATGAGCCAATGTATTACTGGAATGAGAGCTGGAATCAAAGGTGACTATTCAATGGAAGGAATCTAGGCCACTGGAAATTGACTTTCAAACCTTCAGCAGTGTGATGGTACAAATCCATGGAAAATTACTGCTACATCACTGCTACAGTGTTTGAAAATTCTTGTTTTTGCAGTACGTAGCAAGCAATACAATATATATTTTTGGAACTTGCCAGTGTCAACAGAATACCACATTACTAATAATGTCTTCACCCATATCCTGTTTTGTTCATAGCAGAGGAGAAGGAGAGCCTGTGGGAAAAAAGAATATACTCAAATGCTACATGATCAAACATACCATTGGCCAATCTCCACAGCAGCTGCCTCTTCTAAGAGAGCTTTCCAGCTGCCATACTGCATGACATTTCCTGCTTTCATTAACTGCTCATAATTCTTGTAGTTAATCATGTTAACTATTCAATATGAAGCCACCTTCAGACTTAAGCCAGAGATCTTGAAGTCCTTCACTTTTTTATATTCACTGAATGCTTGGTAAAGCACTCCTATGATTGTTATTATCATCTGTTCCTAGCTTATTTTAACACTGCATAGATAGATTTAATATTAGAATTTTCTCGCACACTCTCTGTATTATGGGAACTGATTCAGTTTCACATTAATGGGAGATTTCATTTCCTTCCAGAGTTACAATGCAGAAATCCCATAAAATAACATCGACTTGATAATTTATAAGCTAAAAAATTGGACCCTTGCAAGTGTCCTGATTTACAAAGACTATTTTTATAGGGTGAGAAATTTGCAAATAAATAAATAACTGTACAAAGTAAATCAGCTGTAATGTAATAATTGGCAAATATTATATAACAAACCCAGAGATGCATCCAGGTACTGCTGTTTCTTTAGTTAATAATTTTATTGATTTAAATTTAAGATATAACTAAATGTGAAATAAATAGGCCAGTGTTTATAGCCCAAGACATATCCCTAACTGGTGTATATTGTTCTCACTTTAATAATCCTAATGGATCTTGTGAATTATTTTTATGAGCTATTCTTTGCTTGGATTACATAAAGTTGGATTAGCAATTATTAAATCAGTTCTTCACAGAGCCAGAATTTTTGCCACCCAATTAAATTTTATGTATTGTAATTGAGGAGTAAAATTGATTTAGTTAACAGATGCATAAAACTGAGGACATGTAATTCTTAAAGCAATGGGATGGTCTTGGTTAAAACTTTTATATGGTTCTAAAAGCCTCAGTGATATATTCTTTGATGATTATCTTTAGTTTTTGTGCTTAAGAGTTTATTTTGATTTGTGTGTAGCGCTACCTCTTTAGAGGCCGCCAATGCCCAGGCCCTCCCAGCCACAACCCCCCTTGTCCAGCCTTGCGGTAATGTTCTTTAGAGGTCGGTGAGATGTCTTACAACCGGAACTCATGCAGCATTGATGGGTGGCAGGCTCTTCTTGTTGAAGCAGGACTTTCAGGCACGAACTTAACCGGTCACAATGGTTGAT